>NC_134488.1:108846425-109006139 GCF_040206685.1 Ascaphus truei | reverse complement strand
TATAGGATCCCTTCTTTTTGATACATGATTGTTTTGCCATCCGATATCCTAAACCTCCATTCGTAAGTTCTTGCAAAGGCATTAGCACAAAATATCTTAATTAACATCTGTTAGTAACATTTCATAAACATTTCATAAATTACTGTTATTGAATAATGATTTATATGATCAATTTTTTCAGTTAATTTTGGATAGGGTTATTAAATGTATCCGTTTCTATGTTCTCTACAGAAGGTTTAGAACAACTACATGTACAATGTATAATATACAAAAGGTTCATCACATTATCCTTATTATTTTTCCATAATTATGTGATTAAGTTGTTCCTAACCTTCACAAACATTGCACAAATGTGTCACGATTTAAAGATACCCAATATTTGAGGGTTGCTTTGGTTAATTAGTGGTTTTTAATTTCTATTCTTGATTTTAACATGTTCGTATTTCTAGTAATTTCATTGTTTGTAGTTTAAATAAAGTTTTTTTATCCTCCTGACTGACGGGGGCCTGTCGCCTAGCAACATGATGCATTGTGATGCTTCACGTGCCGTTCGACGTGGTTACATCATGCACTATTCTGTCTCTGGACTCTGAGTGTTATGCCTGCAATGCGCGCTCCTCACGGACACTCACACCAGGCACCTCAGGTCCCATTGCGCAATGACGTTTACGTCGGATACGGTCATGCATTCATGCTGCACCTCCCGGTAGCTTGTGTCACTGGTCAGGTGACCAACCCGGAAGTGGTTGCGGTTGGGTTCCCGCCATGCCAGGTTTTGTATAAATTGTATTGTGTATGTGATATGTGTATTCACCTTGATAAAGGACTATTTATAGTCCGAAACGCGTTGGTGTGTGTTGTATTTAACCTGATTCCATTAAATTAGCTTGTTATATGGGAACGCTTCCTGATGGCTGTTTTTCTTTTATTGCTGGACATGGTGCTCCGTTTTTTTCCGTTTTTTCTTCTGATGTTGGGTGATTGAGCTCATGAGCGTACAATACAGTATATATTTTGGCATTTTCCCTTACAAACGATAACAATTTGAATTAAGTTCTCTTAGCCTCTTTTTTTTTTCTTCCCAAATACATGGGCAATCTACGTGTGACCCTCAAACATTCATGATGCGTTCATTTATTTTCCTTTGTCACAATAACAAGTATATACTTGCTTTGTTACAACAGGTTTGTTACTATTTCCGCTCATGCTAATCACTTTTAATGCTGCACGAACAAATACAATAGAACCGCTTCACGATCTCATTCCACCAGGTGGCGCTCCTCCTACAGGATAAACTACACTCAATAAATGTCAATTCATAACAGGGAGATGTGCAGAACATTTGTAGGAATTCGCGTTGAATTTTTGGATTTCATGGCTGGTGAAAAGGTCACAACGATCTCAAACTTTGCTAAAACCAAAAATGAATAGTTCACTCCGGCAGTGAATCTCACTGAAATTTCCGCGCCTCTACTGCGAACGTCAAAGCAATACAAAGATGAGTAGCCGCCTTAATACGTCACACTGTGTTGTAAGGTCAGTCGTCTCTCTCTCTCTCTCTCTCTCTCTCTCTCTCTCTCTCTCTCTCTCTCTCTCTCTCTCTCTCTCTCTCTCTCTCTCTCTCTCTCTCTCTCTCTCTCTCTCTCTCTCTCTCTCTCTCTCTCTCTCTCTCTCTCTCTCTCTCTCTCTCTCTCTCTCTCTCTCTCTCTCTCTCTCTCTCTCTCTCTCTCTCTCTCTCTCTCGTCAAGATAAAGCTCTCTGGTTATCAGCACAGTCTGAGTTTTCTTGACTCTTTGGGGATCAAAACTGTTAATATATATATACCTCTACTGCAAACCACAGATATACTTGACCTCCCCTGACTTCACTTCTAATAATGCACTGTGCCTCCCAATATACCACTTAGATTGTAAGCTCTTTGGGACAGGTTCCCTTTTTGCCTTATGTTGTCATCTCCCCGTTGCACTTATTACCATTGTTTGTAATGTCTTTACCTCGTTCTGTAATGTTGTAAAGCGCTGTGTACATAGTTGGTGCTATATAAGTAAAATGATAGATACATACATTGTAAATACATTGCAAAGCGAACTACAGTACGCTGCACGTCTCTACTCACAAGTACAGGAGTGGCCAACTCCAGATCTCAAGGGCCACCTACAGGCCAAGCATTGGGGATATCCCTGATTCAGCACAGGTGGCTCAGTTAACGACTGAGCCAACTGTGCTGAAGCAGGGATATCCTTAAAACCTGACCTTTTGGTGGCCGTTGAGGACTGGCGTTGGCCACCCCTGCGCTTGTAGATCAGGACTTGGCATCTGCAATGCCCCGTTTTGCGTAACATTTTTTGCTAACCACTTTTTGATGCAATCTGTAGAGATTGTTTCCTTTATTTGCATGTTGTGCAACTGCAGAGATATCTGCTCATACTTGTTAAGTTAATGGAGGGGGGGGGGGGGGAAGGCTGTACGTCAAAGCCATGTGCTAATGATCCTGCTCAGTCTTTCTTTAGATCTAAAACCTATACATGTGAATACAGAACTAAACACAGGAGGGTTCCTGTTCCATCAGCTTCTCCTATTTGTGTGATATCACCGAGTGCTGAACTGGGTCTTCCCTACCCCTGAACCGGCGATGTGGCCTCCCTTTCTTACTCACGGTCTCCCATTTGACCCTCTAAGGCTATGGCCCCAGTTTTCCCGGCTGCTCGCACACGTGGCGGCATGGGGGCACTACAGCCATGATCGGCCGTCTGTAGGGGAGCTCTAGAGGAGCGCAGGGTGGGGCAGGCCCATGACAGCGGGCGCGACCTTGATGGGGCATATCTGCCCTGCCATTGTCTGCGTGCCGCCATGTAACCGCATCGCGGCACAGGAAGACAAAATGATTATCTTCCCTGCCAGCGTACGTGTCACAGCGCTTTGCACACCCACACACACACAGCCACTGGGGCCCGCCCCATAGAGGACTGTGCTGTGGTGAGTGGCGCGCATGGTATAGCGTGCGCCGCCGTGACTACCGGGGACTCAGCCTAACATGTTAGCTGCAAAGCTAAATGGTGAGAATGTCATCATAGTAATGCAGCCTAAGGCCTCGGTCCCGCTGCGCTCGGTGGCGCGGGCGGCCACACACGAGTTCCCCACCAGCAGGGGAATCCTGCGGAGCCGGTCCCGGTCCCCCCTGGCTGCACAGCTTACTACACGCTGTGGCGCGTCAGCCGCTATGGGATACAAGAGAATGGTGATCCCTAGCGTTGACGCGTCATGTGGCTGTGAGCCAATGGGGAGGGGAGGCTTCGGGAGGAGGAGAGGCTTCGGGGAGCGGGGAGGTATGTGGAGTGAAAGCAGCGTGAGTGCCTGTCTGTGTGTGTGTCTGAGTGCGTGCGTGCCTGTCTGTGTGTGTATGTGTGTGCCTGAGTGCGTGAGTGCCTGCCTCTGTCTGTCTGTCTGTCTGTCTGTGTGTGTGTGTGTGTTGCTTTACTTACCTTCAATCAGCAGCCCGAGCCGTGGAGGGAGGGAGGGGGGGGGGAGAGTAGCGGGTCCCTCTGCTCAAGCCACGCCCCCCCTCCCGCTCAAGCCTCCCACTCCCGCCCACCTCCCGCTCCCTACAGACGGCATATCGCGGTCTGTGTATGTCAGCGCCCCGCCTGTATGCAGTGCGGGCGCGCTGACTCTGGGAGCGGGGCCTTAGCCTTAGTACAGAGGCGTGGGAGAAATGGAAGGACTCTTCGGAAAATACTTCATTGTCAAACCTTTCCTTCATAAGTAAACCTATAGAGCAGCCGGGTTCTGCTAGGGGAGAAAGCTGCTTTATGTTAAATACCTACATCGGTAAAGGGTTTACAATTTGTTGTGAGGTTAGTGGTTTTGAACATTTAATAATAAAAAAGGTGTATGAAATGTATACGAATCCCTAAAAGGCTTAGTGCTCTTCCACACAATGCTATGTACAGTATATACACACACACATGCACCAGGTCTCCCCAAGGTGGAGTGGGACGTTTTCGGCGTGGCCATTTGACCACGATCAAATCGCCAATGGCGTTGCGCCGCCAGCACTCTGACCACAGGTCGCCTTCGCCGGATCACCTCGCCGCCTTCCACCATCCTCTAATCTTTTAATGTCCTCAGATCTCCACAGCTGCGGGGGAAACGTAAATATGTGTCTTGGCTGCTGGCGCGCTCACAAATGCAGTCGGAGTGGCAGCCCCGCGAGGTGCCCTGCGGCTGGGGGGATCCGAAGACATTTAAAGATGTGGATGGTTACTAGCGGCGAGTAGTTCTGGCAGCGGAGAGCATTGGCGATTTGATCGAGGTCAAATGACTCATTTTATGAGTTCATCCTCCCATCTTAGGGGTAGGTCCACAAAAGTCAGTCAGTCACTTAGCGTCTAGTTAACGTCTCGTTAAGTGCTAACAGGGAACTTTAAATATCACTAAGGATACATGAAGTGCTCTCTTACAGCTAAGAGGGCCTTCCCTTAACTTTAGTTAATAATATGCAAAAGATAGATAGAACACCTGAACGTTAATATAGGACTTAGGGCCTCATGCAGTAAGCGTTGATAAGGGAAATATGGCCATTTTATAGCCAAAATTGGGTTTGAGATTCAGTAAGCGCCGATAAGTGCTTCATATCGCCAGGTTTCGGAGCCGATAATTTGGTTATGGCCAGTCGGCTGCCGATAAGCCTGTTTTCGACACTGATCGCCACTTTTTTAAATCGGCTGGATTCAACAAAAAAAAACAGCTTATCGGGGCTGATCGGCACTACGAAATTGAGATGTTATGGCCGATTTCTCCCGCCAACTAAAGTTGGCATTTTGGACGGGAGAACGATCGCTAAGGCTGCCGGAACGGCACTTAGAAAAAAAAAATCTTCTGTACATCAATGGAAGTCAATGGAGCGGGGACGTATAACAGTATAGTACTGTTTACGTTTCATTGCTCACAATACAAGGGGGATTTGCATTACAGTGTGGGGGCATTCCCTGCATTGTGTCACAGCTGATGTGTCTTATTTGCATAACATTCGACTTTTACATGTTTTCAGCATTTGCGGGTCACATTACTCATCATGTGATGATGTGGCAAGGGAAAATACTATACTACACTCTTAAAGGAGAACCTCACATCATATCACACATTTTACTCAACTCAGCGACAATTATTTACATGATGTCACACATGTCACACATACACCGTATATTCATGTTCCTTTACATTACACAATGCTTGTAATGTGTCACGCATCTTTAAACCTTCATGTACATCTAAATTCTCATGTTTACATCTACGTTTGGGTCCTCCCTATTTTCATGACGTCACTTATTGGACGCTCAATCACATTGCATGTTTACATTGTAACCGTTGCATTACAAGCACTTCAACCTAACTTATACACACATGTACAGTAATTCATCATTGGGACACCTTGTAAACTCATTCTATAGCAACTATCCTCCTTACAGAAATGCATGCATATGCACACGACTATTCATTGTTGGCAACATGTGACAATAACATGGATAATTACACATGTTACACAAAACTTTTCCCACGTCAATCTCAGCCTTTTTGTCTCATTACATGACTGACTCTTGCGTTCACAAGTGTTACATGCATTGCACATGCAACTATTTATTTGCAAGCAATCTTTGTACAAAGCTTCACGTCACATCATTGCCAAATATCATCATTCCCTGCAGAATACACACAACAAATACTTAGAACAACAAGTGCACACAGCTTGCCACAGAAGTACTTTATTATGTTAATGTAACACCTTGCATTTTACTATGTCACCTGACATCATCACATACCTATTTAAAGGACGCACATTACCTGCTCATTCACAGCTACTCATTTCAAAATGTTGCGAATGTTTAGGAGATGCAGGAACATTCTTTTCTATGACATGCTTGCTGATCAAGAGAATGATATAGGGCAAGGTAGGGACACACCGAGGGACAGTGACAGTGACGCGGATACGACAGGGACAGGGAGAGGGACAGGCCGAGGGACAGGTAGAGGGACAGGAGATCAGAGGAGAAGACAGAGGAGACAACTTGTGCCTCGTCCGCGTCTGTACAGGGAGAGAACCCTGTTAGATGGGATGAGTGAGGAGGAGATTGTAAGTCGCTATCGTTTGAGTTCAGCAGCAATCTTATCTCTTTATGAGGAGATAAGGGGGGATTTAGATTTTTTCACAGCCAGAGGTCGTGCAGTCCCTGGGCTTGTTAAAATGCTGTGCTCATTACATTATCTTGCTTCCGCGTCATACCAGACAACTGTGGGCATAGTGGGCGGGGTCTCGCAATCTACATTCTCGCGGGCCTTGACCCAGTTTCTCTATGCACTCAATAGACGCGCTAGGAATTATATTCATTTTCCTACAGAGGCAACAGAGTGGCTGGAAGTCAGGACTGGCTTTTATAATATAGCAGGGATACCATCTGTGCTGGGTGCAATCGATTGCACACATGTTGCTTTGATTGCACCTAGTCAGAGTGAGCATGTGTACCGCAATCGGAAGCACTACCATTCACTCAATGTACAGGTGGTATGTGATGCCACGATGAGGATAATGCATGTGGTACCCAAGTTCCCTGGTTCCAGTCACGATTCCTCTATCCTGAGGAACTCTTCAGTCTTCCATGCGTTCGAAGAGGGTCATTTTGAACCTGGTTGGCTGCTGGGTGAGTACACATTTACATGTTCTAACACAAAACACATTTTGATTTAGGAATGTTGGCATTGTACAATTTGATCACTAATGTCAGCTTATGTGTGCTCCATTCATTATAGGTGACTCAGGATACGGAATTAGGCCGTGGTTCTTGACTCCGGTGCTAAACCCTCAAACTGAAGCAGAGGAGAGGTACAATGCAGCCCATATATCTACAAGATCTGTTATAGAGAGGACATTTGGCCTACTCAAGACCAGGTTTAGGTGTCTGGACAGAACTGGTGGGGCTCTTCTATACAAGCCTCAAAAAGTGTCTGATATTATCCTTGCCTGTTGCATTTTGCACAATGTTGCACTCAGGCACAATGTACAGTCAGACCTAGCTGAGGCTTTGGTAGACGAGCATCCCACCCATGTAGCTGCTGAAAATGAACAAACAGCCAGTGGTGGCCAGACACGACAGAATCTCATCAATTCATTTTTTTCTTGTAAGTACAAACTCATATGTTCCTAGTACTACTTTTATAGTTTAATTATGTTATATTAACAATAATGTTTCTTTATATAACCTTCTGTTAGGACACAGATGAATATGGGTTGCACACCTTTCTTTTCTCTGCTGTGTGCACAAAGGGATGTGGCACCGGTATGTTATTGTTGCACAGGTTATATAATCCCTCTTCAATTGTACTTTAGTTGTGTGTATGTGAATACAACTTGGGTAACAAAGCAATAATATTTTAGCATTGTGTTATTCCTTATGCTAAGACAAAACACATATTATGCCCATAATCATTCATGCTTCTAGTATGCTTACATACAATGTTATTGGTGCAGTGTAACATGTACATCCAGATGATGTGTACACCAGGCTGATTTACATTTTGAATGTCATTAAATATACATGGTGTTGCACATTTAACACCAAATACACACTTTGATGTGTTCTTTACGGTACTGAAGATGGCATGTCAATGTTTGCAATTTATATATTGTTCCTTTGCATTATAGGTATATTTGCAGTATGACTGATCATGGTATGTATATTTGCTGACATCTCTCATAAGATGTGGCTACCTCAATCTTCCTATAATTATTGGAACTAAAAACCCAACATATTGGTTTAAACACAAATGTTACATATATGTACTTTCTGTATCATGTATATGCATTTAGCTACTCTTGAGGTTTCATGTGCATTGTATTACAAAATGATTACTCACATTTCATCACATTTTATGTATGTTTCCTTATAATTTCCATTAATGTAATATAGAGGTGTTTGGAGAAAAGGGGATAACTGTACTTATTTGTTTACTTACGGGAGCACATTCATCACTAGCATAGACACACTTTTTAAGACAACTGTTTGTGTGTGTATCAATTGGTGTAGGATCCATGTATAACACCGACAAATGATAACACCAGCTTTATTATGGTAGCTTATATCATCATATTGACTATACTATGTATTTCTAAACGATTAATAAACACAGTAAACTATAGTTAGTTAGGTTAATGAAATATACACAGAAACGTACTTCATAACATGATGGTGATGTCATATTCAGAACATCATGCATTGGAGGGGACCATAACATCTGGCCAGTAACATTATTTGCTACAGTCCCAAACCATTTTATCTACATACCCATGTAACAAGAGATTTTAAAAATAAATGGCTACTTGGTTGTAAGTGTCCTTTACATTGGGAGAAGGAGTGGCTCACTGAGTAAAGACACACACTGGCACTGATAGTTTGAAGCAGGGGAGTCTGGTTCAATTCCCGGTGTGGGCTCCTTGTGACCTTGGCCAAGTCACTTTATCTCCCTGTGCCTCATGCGGCAAAAAAACATTTGTACGTTCCACGGGCCAGGGACCTCAGGCTGAAACATGTGTCTGTAAATCGCTGCGTACAACTAGCAGCCCTATACATGAACATGCTCATATTATTATTATTATTGTTACATAGTTTCGACAGTCATACGTTCCATTACATATTAGAATACACAAATGTGTTAGCAGAGTGGGAATGGTTGTTATATATAAAACACACCATGTCATAAAATGTTAGTAGTCATTAAAGAACACTCAATAAAAATTCATGAGGCACTCTTTTGCAACATCATTATGTTAATTAAGTGCTTATGCAATATAGGCATAAGGGTATCACATATTTAATTGTTTGTTAATAAGCGCTGCAAGCAATATAAAATTAGTTCCATATGTAGTATAGTAGTCGGTGGCTCCTCCTCACAATCATCTCATATAAAGGTAGACTCTTCTGAAATCATACATTGATCCGATTGTATCTTCCCCGACATCTCTGAAATACAGCAAACACATGATGGTCAAAGATGGCACCTTACTAGATATGCATCCGTGACAACGCGTTACGCAGCTCTATATGATTGTGTAGATACACACGTCAGTCACTTATATGTTAGAAGTAAAACTGTTCATCAGTATGTAATGTTTCTTTAAATTTGTAGCAGGCATAACTATGTATAAGAAGTGAACGTTGCCTGTATACTGAAAGATGTGCGCGCACATCTTTGTGTGCGCACGCACTTCACGCTTGGCTCCACTAACTGTTAGCGCATGCGCAAAACAAAGCGTACGTTGTGCGTTCAATACATGTTGAAAATACCAGTAAACATAACATCTTTATTTCAAATACAATGAAGACGAAACTACATTCGTTCTAAACGAGTACATCTGTATTCTTTTTAAACAGACGTGTTTGAACAGAAAGCACGGCCGATAACACAATGCGCAAATGCAATACGTGTGACGTCATGTTAAGCCAGCGTGAAACGCACGCTAACACTCCTCCCACTCAATTAACATTCGGCTAACGCCCAGGGTACGCCTACAAACACTGAGCCGCACGCATCACACACTGCAGTTACCGTTACTATAACAAAACATGACAGCCAATAGGCTTTGAGGCGCGCACGTCGCTTGGGGGCGGGACTTACATCAGTAATCCTTTTTAAGGACGCCTTGGCCCATGACAAGGGTCCCACGTCATACGTGGTGGACCCGGTTTTCAATGTTGTAGATGTTGCATGATAACAAAACAGGTATGTGTTAGAGTAATGGAAAAATGTTGCTAATATGTTTAAAGGGATAGGAAAGTACGTATATTTATTCCGTCAGCAATGTGTACTACTCTTTCAGGTTCTACTATATTGTATTAGGAAACAATTTGTTTGTGATCGCTACATGTTATGCAGTCTGCAATGTTACGCTGTATCCACGCATTGAAAGTGAAAATGGTGGTTACAAAAAAAAAAAAAATTTAAACGCAGAGTCAACGCATAACGATTGTTATATTTACCATTCTTCTAGAATTAACTCTTCGCCTGGCTGCAACTGGTCGCTCCAGAAATGCAAGGCATTTTCATCCACGCTTAACCCAACCGCTGAATCCAGTATGACACATATCTCCTCCAGGATGCGCTCATAGGAATCGCCACTGCTTTCTTCAAATAATTGGTCGGGAGGTAGGTTCATTTCTTCGGGTTCCCATTCCAATGCATTTTCAGCTGAAAGGCTTGGTACATAATCATAGTACTTTTGTTCTTGTACAATGTGGGTTTCAGGAATGGAGGCTGCAGATATTGCAGCACGTATCGATTCAAACGGATCAGTAGTAGCGGATACATTGCTATTGCCATTAGGAATAAATATGCCTTTCACGACAATATAAGTGCCGTCTTTCAGGAGAAATTGTTTTTCCGGGGCAATCTTCCAGAAACCATAGGTGTGTTGTAGCTTATCCTGGTCACGTTCAAAAAAGTCATTACTTGATAAAGTGAATCTTATTGAGGAATTAAAATTCCGTGCATGCTTACGGTCTTGGTAATAAGGATATTTTGCTCGAATGAAATCATCGATTTGGCGTGTGCTTGCTTTCTGTCCGCGACTGTTCAAGATGGCTTCACAGATCATGTACTTATACCCTAAAAGGGGATTAATATTGTTAACGAATTCATCAGCCATGTCTGAGTAGCACAAAAGCTGTGTGCAGGTCTGTGTTATTTGCTCATCAAAATGAATGTGCTGAATGGCTAACAAACTCCTGTTTTTCCTTGTCAAGGTCAACAAAACTAACTACTTTGACTCCTTATTTCAAACGCCAATTGGATTTGTTTGTCTAATTGGGTTAACAGTTGTGGTTCGTGATATGGGACTGTGGGAGAAACATTTCTCCTTCTTTTATCTCGTTTGTGAAAAACATCCCTAGACTTTGAATGCGTTCACATAGTGTTTTTTTGAAAACTAACAAAGACCACTGTGTGAAAATATTTCTTAGCCAGGCATATCAGTAAAAACAGACACCTGCAAAAAGAAATGTTTTTTCCCCGCTTACATTTCTGTGTGTATGTGAAAGTCTGGTTAACTCCCTGTCTGCATGAGTTTAAATACGTGTGTATATATATATATATATATATAAATATATCTCTCTTATAAAAATATATATATATTTATATATTATATTTTATTTTTTTTAATATTGCAGGAGTACACACAACATTGATGGCATTAAGTATACCTTGTATGAAACCTATTTAAATGGTGAGAAACATGATTGAATTAAGTAATAAACATTTGTTTAAGCACAATACTGTTAGAGTCTCATACTGAGGATATTTCTCAAACATTAGGCCTGTATTATTAAAATAGTGTTTTCACAAGGAAGCATGAAGTGTATTAGTTTGTAAAATACATGTATACCAGTTTATATAGTACTATATATATATATATATATATATATATATATATATATACATATATATACATATATATACATATATATACATACACACACACACACACACACACACACACACACACACACACACACACACACACACACACACACACACACACACACACACACACACACACACACACACACACACACACACACACACACACACACACACACACTCAGTGTGTGTGTATATATATTATTATACATTCTGAGAGGTTATTGAAACGAACACACAAATGATTAAAGGACAAAATTACAATGGCCAAGCAAGGCAAAGGTAAGTAATAATTTACACATAATCCTGCTGTACACGTACAAGAAAGATGTTTGCACTTACTTAGGTGTTTTTATAATTGCATGTGACTAATATGCATATGCAATTCTTACATCAATTAACACACCCAAATGCAATGTTTTGCTGCAAAGTCAATGGCAGCTTCTCTAAACTTAGCAACTGGCTCCTGGTGGACCATTACTGAACAGACGATTAAAACATAAATATTTATAACACAATTAATTATGAGTGTTAACATTTCCAAAACTTCACGTGTACAAGAACATAGTTGAAAGTTTGGAAACAACACAGTCTTCAGCATACATACAATAGTAATTAGATAATCTGAAGTCAACAAAACAAGGCCAAAGACATATTTTCTGAATTATAACATTTATTTTTTTTGTTCCTTTTGCGAGCGAGTAACAGGCCTGCTTGTTGTCTCTTGAATTTTCCTTTTTCTTTTGCCACCAACTTTAGGCACAACAGAGCCACTTTGAGTGGCCTCTGGCACTTCACGGGCAGGGCTTGTGGCCAGTGACTCACCTACAGGGCTTGTGGCCAGTGACTCACCTACAGGGCTTGTGGCCAGTGACTCACCTACAGGGCTTGTGGCCAGTGACTCACCTACAGGGCTTTTGGGCAGTGATTCACCTACAGGGCTTTTGGGCAGCGATTCACCTACAGGGCTTTTGGGCAGTGACTCACCTACAGGGCTTGTGGGTACTGACTGTTCACGGACAGGGCTTGTGGCAAGTGACTCACCGACAGAGCTTGTGCCCACTGACACATGTGAGCAAGTTGGTAGACACTGCACAAGTGATGGTCGGTCTGTTTCATGTGAGTCTTTTTTTGTTTTTGACCAAAAACTGGTCAGTAGTAACTGCTTGTGTTTTCTTTTTGTGGCCTCCTTTGTAGGTGTCAGCTGCTGAATTTGTACAGATGGCAGCGGTAGGATGTCGTCAGGAACCTGCACACCAATGTCTGCTACTTGACCGGTAACATTTGGGCCTGGTGAATGAATATCAGATGAATGTGGTGAAAACTGACCTGCATGAACAGATCCTGGCTGTGAGGTGTTGAATTGTGGTACATTAGTCATTCTCCAGTAATTAGCTTGTGTTTGCTGAACAACTAATGCTTCGAATGAGGTGTTGATTTTTTGCAACTGTTTAGGCACTTCAATGAAGACTCTGTGGAGATGTGCCAATTGTGATACTGTTTCTTCCTGCAGTCCAATCATCCTTTCCAGCACTGTCATCATGTCTGAATGGCAACGATTTTCTGCGTCCACTATTTTTCCCTCTGAAGCTACAATTGCATCGTATGTGGAAGTTGATGGACGATTTGGCGGTACAACAGTTTCTATTGGCACCTCTTCATGGTCACATGATTGTATTTCAGTCTCTTCTGCGGCGTCATCCTCATCATACTCATCATCCTCATCACCATGATGTTCTAAAAAGAAATGTACACATTATTAAATGGCATGTTAATGTATGCTGTGTTACTATGTAATTGTACTGTGTCCTAAGTAACACCTAACATGTTAGCATACGTTTTATAACCTCACATTAAAAACTACCTTGACTTACGAATAATGTTTGGACTCAGTATGAAATATGAATGAATGAAAAGTTGCTCTAAACTCAGAAGTCCTACATGATAGTTCACATCACTAACACAATACATGTTGCCTTACACTTAATTTGCACTGACACTAAGTAATCCTATTTAAAGAAGATGTGCAAAACAAATAATGAACATGACAACATAACATATAGAAGAGCACATATTATATGGCCAGCAAATGATACACTCACCTTCTAGTTGTGTTGAGCTGGCTGACCCAGGTGAAGACACTTGTTCCATCTCAGGTGACACATGTCCTCCAGGGGCAACTATATATAACAATAACATAAGTTTTACATTTACATGTGTAAATATTGAACAAACACTTATTGTATGTTCTGTATTTATGATTAACTAACAACATCAGTTCCTTAACCGAAAATGTGTGTGAAAGTGAACATAAATAGTTGTAATAACACTGTACATGCCTGTGTACTTAGAAGTTTTGAGTTCCCTAACATACAACATACTATGTTTCTGCAGTAATGCGTGAGGATAAATAGATTAAATTAGTACATAAAAATCATATGTTGTGTAGTGATATCAGTATCATAATGTACATAACTATCATGAGATGACCATTCACAATGGTTATCATGAAGGTGGTCATATTGCAAAAAGTGTTGTTTTTGGTAGAGGATATGTGTGGTACATTAATCGAAGATGTGGCACACCTGAATGTGGCTGTGACTCAACAAGACAACACATGCAGTGTGTGATAATGTGTCTTTGATAGTAGTTCAACTATAGATATGAGTGAACTAATGTGTGACGTACGCTTTGATAAGTAATGAGTTGTTGGGGCATTTAGTAGCTAGAGTTAAGCTTTCAAATGAGTGTGATTAACTTCAGTTGTGCTATTCAGGTTGTAAGAAAGGTATTCCCTTCCCCAAAAAGCCTAATCAGCCACACCTTTCAATTACTTGAAACAGGTGAAAATGGTGTGAACTAAGTTGACCGTGAAATGAGGCTGTAATTAGTGTGTGTGCTGAACCCCACCCCCTCTGTTGAAGTGTATGCTGTGATGAGATATTAATTGCAGCTGCTTTAACACAATGGTAGATGAGCTAAGTAGTCATCTGCAGTGTTTAAGTTATGAAAACAATGACATAACATATGATACGTGTGCCTCATTATGCTGTCTGTATATGACATAAAGCAAAAATGGACCTTTTCATAAGCAACTATAGATGTGTTAGTGCCAGTGATGTTTGTAGGCCGTTACATGCAATTTCTTTGATGCATGCTTAAAATAGGCAGTAATGTCATGTTTGTCGGAGTAAAATCAATAAAATACACAATAATATGATACATATTTCTGTTCTGTACCTGTAGCTACTAATAATTTCTCATGAACATGTGTTACACATGTGTACTACCCTGTTGTTCCCCATCTTCGCCCACCATCAATTGCTTCCACTGCAGCTATGCATTTTGGGAATTCACATGTAAATGAGCACGCAATGGCACGTGCTATATTAGTTACTGCTTTTAGTAGGACTACTACATATATGTCTATTTTGAGATACATATATATACAGAATCAGACATATACATATATAGATGCAGGTATGCTTATATTGTGAAGACAGTATAAAAAGCAGTGTAAATATGCAAAATAACTGTAAGCAACGACACGCCTAGTACAGTAATATTTATCACCTGCTGGAAATTGTGACGGATAAATTCCAATGTCACGGTCACCAGCCAAGCCTTCCACGACGACGGTAAGTAATTTTGGCCGAAGCAGCTCCTCCAATGGAGTCAATATGAGACGTTGTGGTGTGGGCCCACCTCCAGTGCCAGTAGCATGCATGCGTTGGTCTTGTATTTTCTTTTTCAATTTGGACCTAATATCATCAAATCTTTTCCGACAATGATACTTGTCCCTGACACTATTCCCACAGGCATTGACACCAATGACTATTGTGTCCCACATTTCTTTTTTGCTTGCTGCACTTGTCCGCCCTTGAAAAACATATAAAAGATATGAGGTAAATTAATAATAATATAAGCACCAGTTTCCTACACTGCTAGCTGTTCCAAGAGATAGCAAACATGCTGTTTTATGTGTAATATGTGAAGCACATGAGCATTCACTACTAAACCTATACATGTAAGCAAGGTTGCATTCATATTGTATGCAGTTCTGGCAAATTGACCGCCTGTGTTTATTTGTCCTTGTAAGGCATGATAAAAAGCTGTGTTTCCACACTAATGAACATAGAAAGATATTGTGTACCCATATTTGCATATGAACAAAACTCAGATGACCTAGGATCACATGTATTTGAATAATAAATGTAAAGGTACACTTACCTACTAAATGTCCATAGAGACTGTCATAGTGCTCCAGAATGCCAGTGACAAGAGCCCTATTTTCCTGGTCATTGAAGCGAGGATTACGTGGCTTCTCCACACGTTTCTTCCGAGCAGGTTTAGGGTCAGAGCTTGGCTGGTGCTGACTGGACTCTCCTTCTTCCAATGGAAGAGCCTCCAAAAGCTGGCCACCAGCAAGCACGCCACCACCAGACACCCCATCAGCAACTGCGCCACCAGCAGCACTCCCAGCACCAGCACTCCCACTCCTAGCACCAGCACTCACACTCCTAGCACCAGCACTCACACTCCTAGCACCAGCACTCACTCCTAGCACCAGCACTCCCAGCACCAGCACTCCCACTCACAGCAACAGCACTCCCACTCCCAACAACAGCACTCCCACTCCCAACAACAGCACTCCCACTCCCAGCAACACCACTCGCAGCACCAGCACTCCCACTCCCAACAACAGCACTCCCACTCCCAGCACCAGCACTCCCACTCCCAGCAACACCACTCGGTGCACCAGCAACATCACTCCCCTGAACAGAACGTTCACTCCGACGCGTACTCGCACGAGTAGCACTCCCACTCCCACCAGCATCACTCTTCCCACGCTTTGCGGGCATACTTCCAGCACTCACAAAAAACAGACAAGAAATGTACAGGCAATCACACGACCCACTTCCACATATAAAACAAGACAAAGATGTAAACAAAACAACAAAGGACAAAGCTCTCCCAATACACAACAAGTCTCTCAGTCAATATGCAAATCTTCAATCGTCCAGCTCTGTGCGTCTCTCTCTCTCTCTCACTCCCAACAACACAGAGAATGATTAGCAGTACACGTTGCCTTTAAATATGGCGCGCAATCAAAAACATGCTTGTTTCGCCTGATTCAGCAAGATTTGTGATTGTGCAACCTAACAGCACCCCGCCACGCACGCCGATACACCTGTGTGTGATCGGCTCATCATCGTGAGAGTGGTCGGATTTGTTTTCGGCTTGATTTTGAATGTATTCGGCACTTACTGCATACGGAGAGGGAAAAACGCCAATAACATGACTAATCGATAAGCTTGCCGATTTCACATAATCGTCGCTTACTGCATGAGGCCCTAAATGTTCAATGTCATTGTAGGTCATGGCTATACCTGGCGCCTCTAGCACCTAATGCTGGGTCGCAGAAAATGTTTTGGCCTGGTCTAAGGTTCTGAAGTGGGCCTCTTTGGTTCCCTATATTGCCTTAGCAATTAGCCTTGGACTAGGCCATGTATTAACCCCTTGGCAACCATAGTAGCTATGAAGGCATAAAACAAAGTCAAATGGTTAAAAATAACTGATTGTCAGTGGGGCTACCAGAGCTCTCTGAGGGAGAGCCTACCTATGCTCTCTGGAGAGCCTACCTATGCTCTCTGGAGAGCCTACCTATGCTCTCTGGAGAGCCTACCTAGGTAGCTGCAATTGCACTCAATGGGTAACTGAAATAAATATGACCCCATCTTACTTGACAACCTCCATCTTCAGGGCAATGAGCTCTCCGCGCCACCCCACCCAAAAGGGCCGATGCCCAACCATAAAAAAAACATTCCAAGGGACCGATGGGCAAAAACCATTAAAAAAAAAAAACGTAAACCATCAAACCAGTAAAAAAATAAAAATACATCCACACAACCGATGGCAAAAAAATAAAATAAAGCCAAGAAAAATCAAGAAGCCAAATCAGTTTGTAATCCGCTTCCACCTGTGGCCTGGCGACGAGTGATCCTCCGCTTGACCGACGCCCTCAATCCTCCGTTGCTTGAAGATTCTTCATCTGTAAAAATGTATTGTAAAATATTATTTTCTTTTTATTTTCTTCTTTCTTCATCTGTTCCTCTTGCCGTAATTTCAGCTTCCCCTGGGAGCCTCTATATGCTTTATAGATTTGATTTTCTTTGGTACAACTGGTGGTGGTTTCTTCTTGCTCTTCCTCTGCTGGATTACGTCCTACTGTATGTCATCTGTGTTCTTGTGCAAATTTATGCAGAAGTCCTCAACACTCTTTATGGTAAGTGCACAGTCTTTCATTGTTGATCAATAGTCTTGTTTGAGTGCAATGATTTGCCGCTTTCCAATCAGAAGTCGCTGCTTCATCTTCTTTAAGCTGTTATCTTTGATAGTCTTCCTCACCATATCACAGATCCGGTGACGCCATCCTCGCGATGCCGCGAGCAGCATGTGAACTGCAAGCAGGAGACAGGGAGGCGTGGCCATGAGCGGTTCGCCCTCATTGGCTGAACCGCTCACGTGACGCGGCCGTCGCCCAAAGATAACACATTTTCAAGTTTGCCGCCCTGCAGTTTCAGGCGGCATGCGCGTCATGCGAGGTATGATAGCTTTAATAGGATTACTGCAATTTGTTTTTGAGACACGAGACGCCGCCGGCCGATTTTGGTATAATCACGATGGGGAGGATTTGGCCCGGGATTAAAGGGGTTACAACCCCATTTGGCCACCCTCTACTCTCACCTGGGAAGCAAGGGGTTAACTGGACTGAGGTCCAGTAATGTGTTTTTACCTCGCTTCAATATCCAAATGCTTATTCCCCTGTGTAACTGTATTGTGTTATTCTGGTGTTTGCACTCACACATACACTAGGGATGATGCGGGAGGGAAGGGGTTAATGTTAAAATAGTGATTCTAGCCCTTTGTTTAACTTACCCTCAAAGATGCCTGCCTACTAAATGCAAATGGTCAGGAGAGCGACCAAATGGTTAGGATGCAGTCCCTGACCAAAGGCTCAGCCACTCTACCTGTTTGCAGGAAGCTAGAGTGGGTTGTGAGCGTTAAAACTCACGCTTACAAACCAGGGCATCCTGCAAGAATAAACCTAGCCCGGTGATCAAAGGCTAACTGCCTAATTGTTTATGCTGGGCCCAGGAACCAAGAAACTGAGTGTTTTTTTAAGTGTGATACTTCACACTTACAATGGAAGCCAAAAGCCTGCTTCAAAGGATGTATTGATGGGGGCCAGGGGTGCGGTTACGCAAGGAGATCTCAGAATGAGTGACCTTATTAAATATAAGAATATTATGAGATGTCCTCGGCTGAACATGCTAAGAGTTACATATGTGTATTCTTGGGACTGATTCGCACATAAGGAATACAAACACCTGATGTTTAGCCGGTTTGAAGAGACAGATATTAATATCTCTTTTAATTTTAATATTACACTGTAATATTTAGTCCCGTTGGGAGCGTCATGCGTGCCGGAATGTATTAATATGGCTCGTGTGCCGGTAGGTACTACTGAACTGAAGTTATGAAGTTATTTAGATAGGAAAAGCAGTTTTTAGACGTCCTTGGGTGGGAGGAGTTTTACTCTGAGGAAAACTGTCAACTTCACCACTGATTTATGAGAGGGGCTGGGTTTAGGTTGTGTTCAATGGGAAATAATTGTATAAGAACCAGGCTCAGCCTATGGCTATTGTCTTTCATGTCTTCATGTCTTTCATGTCTTGATGATTATGAAGATTGCTGTATGAACTGCCAGTCCAGATATGACTGTTTCAGCATTTCCATCTTAAGTAAATATTTTGCCTGTTATTTGTATATCTTGTGTGTTCACCTTTTTCAAGGAATAAATTATATTTTATCATATCTAAGTCTCGTCCCAGTTCAACCCAGTTATTTTTGGTGTAAATTGCAGCCTGTCATAAGTCACCGTGACAATCACGGCCTTACTTCACTAAGGCCAAGAATATCCCATTTAATCTTTTCAAGTTCGTCTTCCAGCTGCTTCAGTAGAGGGGGTCTGGCAGTTGTAGGTCGCCAGACTCAGGTTTGAATGACTGCGTCTTTTTTACCCCCAGGGATTCTTAGTTCAGGTAACCAGTGGTTTTAATGAAACTCAAAAGGTTGCTGGGCCCTACCGGCAGTGAGGGGGTTAAGTTTTTGAGTTTTCCGTTTGCCCATTGGATCTCTGAGTGGGAGGACAATTATTATATAGGCCAGTGATTTTCAACTGGGGTTCTGCGGCCGCCAGAGGGGGAGAGCTGGGACAACTCTCCCAGCTGTGCCAGGCCCGACGGCACGGCGGCACCCCCACATAGCAGTGACCCAGCAGCAGCAGCCGGCAGAGATCACTGCTCTTTCCTCTCCCTGCTTCTGCCATCAACTTCAGGCTGACAGGACATATCATGCAGGCTGTCCGCACCGGCTCCCTTAAAGAGACAGTGTGAGTGTCTGTGTGGGGGAGAAAGTGTGTGTGTGTCTGTGTGTGTGTGTGTCTCTGTGTGTGTATGTGTCTGTGTGTGTGTATCTGTGTGTGGGGGGGGAGAGAGTGTGTATCTGTTTGTGTGGGGAGGGGGAATGTGTGTGTCTGTGTGGAGGATGGGGAGAGAGAGAGAGAGTGTGTGTGTGTGTGTGTGTGTGTGTGTGTGTGTGTGTGTGTGTGTGTGTGTGTGTGTGTGTGTGTGTGTGTGTGTGTGTGTGTGTGTGTGTGTGTGTGTGACAGTGTGGGGCAGGGGGAGAGAGTGTGTGTGTGTCTGTATGGGGGAGGAGGAGAGAGTGTGTGTGTGTCTGTATTGTGAGTGTCGGTTTTAAATATACCTCCTGAAGAAGCGTCATATGATGCGAAACGCGTAGAGGTGATGTCATCACGCAGCGGGGAGTGACAGTGACGACGGAAGCCCAGCCTGTTGCGGATACCCAGCGGTCTAGCACTAGGGGTGTTCTCCTTCATATGTAAGCAGTAATATAAACTTCTGCACCCTGTACTTACCTAGTTGTAGTTCTGTGGGTTTTGAATTGAGAATTCACCATTGTGCATAGACTGTGTGGGTTTACAGATCCTATGTGATCTTTTTTATTCATGTGATATTGTTATTTTGAGTCAATTTATAAAGCTTTGGAATATTGACTGATGGTTCTTTTCTCTTTTGCGCTTCCTTTTTGTGTATATGTGTCTGTATTGTGGCAGGGGAGAGAGTGTGTATCTGTGTGTGTCTGTATGGGGGAGAGTGCGTGTGTGTGTGTGGGGGGGGGTGAGTATGTGTGTATGAGTGGGTGTGTGTGTGAGGGGGTGGGTATGTGTGTGTGTAAGTGAGAGAGGGAGAGTGTGTGTGGGGGGGAGAGAGTGTGTGAGTGATAGGGGGAGCGTGTGAGTGTGTATATAGAAGAGAGAGGAGGAGAGTGAGTGTAAGGGAGAAAGTGTGGGGGAGAGGGAGCGTAAGGGGGAGAGTGTGAGGGTGTAAAGACACGAGAGACGGGGGTGAGGAGGGGGCGAGAGAGGAGGGGAGGGTGAAAGACGACGACGAGGGTTGGGGTTCCTCAGAATTTCACAATCGAATTCTGCAGTCCCCTAACCAAAAAAAAGGTTGAAAACCACTGATATAGGCAAACCTCCAGCATGGGGAATGAGGCCAAAAATGTTTAATCTTCTTTTATCAGTTAGAATAAAAATACTTTCTGTTGCCAAATGCAGAAGGGACCATATGAATGGCCACTGGTATCTGTAAAAGATTGCAATGCTTATATAGCCCTATTTATGAAAGAGCAGTTTTATAAGTATTCTGTCAAAACATAAAAAAATTGAATACTGTATATATATACGGATTTCCTCTCTGTCATTCTGATCATATATTTTGTTTTAAAATTATCTTGCAATTTTTAGCACAGTTTTTAATACGTTTTATACAGTAGTCAAATGCCTGGATGTACTGCTCCGTTATGCACTGAAAGTGACCTTAGCCTAACTTAAAGCAGCAGTTCAAGCTGCTGTTTAAAAAAAATATGTGCATCAATACAATCTGCACACTGACAAGTGATTAGCTACGTTGGCGATCGATCCGTTCTCCTGTGATCGATCGGTGAAGATTCGGAATTTCGGCTCGGGGGTTCACTAAATCCCTGTCACTGCAGCAGAAGAGGACCAAAGATGCAAAGTTCTGTGGGGAAGATCATGTGACCAGGAAGTCACTAGATACAATTGGTGCACTGCTAGAGAGAGGGCAGGGCTCAAACAGGGGTGCGCCAGAGACTAATTCAAAACAGGAAGGGGATGTGACTTTGTAAATGGTTGCTACAGAAACAAAACATGCTTGTAATATTATAATGCATTGCAAATGTCATTAAAATCGATTTTTTGTAAATGCTACAAGTATTTTCTCATAGTAGAGAACATATTTTTTTTTTTTTTTTTAAACACAAGTAGGATATTGCTTGGTCTGCAGCTTTAATGTCATGTTATGAGTAATGTTGTATCCACAATAACATAATGTTAAGTTATGTTTTTTCACGTAAAGCGCTTAGCGTTAACTATAAGAGAAATGCAAATAATATACAAATGAGGCATTATCATCTAATCTCATATCCACTTAAGTGTGTTAAGGTTAATGTGGGGACTTATCGTTACGTTATTTACGTTATACCTACAATAAAAAGGTATATAGAAGTACTCTTAATGCCAAAAATTAGTACAGGAACGAGAAGAGGATAAAAGCTAGGTGCAGGCTAGCCCACCCCTTCCATATGTTCCATAAAAGGATGGGGCACACAAGAAACGCTGCAAAAATTGCACAGGTGTACCGCATACTGGTTGGCAGAACTAAAGTAATGTTTTGGGGACACAGCCCCTTCCTCAGACTATGGGGGGGCTTTTGTCAGAGGAAGGGACTGTGCCCCCGAAACGTTACTTTAGTTCTGCCAACTATTAAGCAGTACACCTATGCAATTTTTGCAGCATTACTTGTGTGCTCCATCCTTTTTTCCACAGTATATCACGTTATACCTAAATCTTTCTCTCTCTCTCATCTCTCTCTCTCTCTTACCTCTCTCTCTTACCCCTCTCTTACACCTCTCTCTCTTACCTCTCTCTCTCTCTCTCTCTCTCTCACCTCTCTCTCTCACCTCTCTCTCTCTCTCTCTCACCTCTCTCTCTCTCTCTCTTACCTTTCTCTCTCTCTCTTACCTCTCTCTCTCTCTTACCTCTCTCTCTCTCTTACCTCTCTCTCTCTCTTACCTCTCTCTCTTACCTCTCTCTCTCTCTTACCTCTCTCTCTCTCTTACCTCTCTCTCTCTCTTACCTCTCTCTCTCTCTTTTACCTCTCTCTCTCTCTCTTACCTCTCTCTCTCTCTTACCTCACTCTATTTTTTAAATCTTCTGCGTCAGATGGGCGAATAGGAAGCAGCACCGGGTGACATCACAGCTTCCTAAGGGCGCGGCAGCTTTGAAAAGGGTCCATTACGTGATCCCTGTTAGCAACAGGGTTGCCACCACTCCGGGTTGACTCGGAGACTATGGGTTTTGGCCATGTATCTCCGGGATATGGGTTTACCTTGTAAACCTCCGGGTGGCGGTGTGTGGCAGCGTCTCCTGGCATCCTTAACGTCCTTCCGACATATCCCCCTGCTACTGCTGTCAATATGGCTGCGTGGCGTCAAATGCGTCACTTGACGGCAGTTGCCATGACAACGGGACGCTACATTACGTCACATGACATCATGCGTCATCTCGTTGCTATGACAATGTGATGTTGCGTGACGCCTCTGCGACATAAGTCGTCCTATTGGCATGGCAACTTGATGCTGCGGGACGTCGTGATGTCACGCAGCGCCCCATTTTCATGGCAACGTGGCACCATTTGACGTCGAGCAGCCATACTGACAGCCGTTGCAGGGGGAGATGCCAGGAGGATGTCGGAAGGAGCTGGAGTGGCTGACGGAACCCCTTATGGAGGTATCTCCGGATCCGAAGCTGAAATTAATGGGGTTTAGCTCCGGCGACACCCTGCTTCAATCCTACAAAAAAGCTACGAAATTTGCTTGCTTGGATTGCCACTTTAATTCAGGGAACATAACGTCCAAATCTTGTTTTATGTAACGTTATGTTGACTCATCAGAGCATAGTGCATCTGGGCCAAAGTGCCTGAAAAATGAATGGTCCTGCTTCTGAATTCAAGAATTGCTAAACGTGTTAATGAAACATTCAGGCAAAGCTCTTTGAGCCACATTTTAGAAACATGTTTTCAATATTTATGCTCTAGCAACAGAAAGGGTTTGAGTAAAAAAAAAAAAAAACTTGAACAGTAAGGTTACGCTTATAGTGCAGGATACGGAGACGCGACCGCGTGACGTCAACCGTCGTCGTTGTAATAGCCATTCCTGCTTATGGTGCAAGAGAGGGTGACCGGGGGGGTGTGGCGGAGGTGTGGCCGTGAGCGATTCGCCCTCATTGGCTGAACCGCTCACGTGCCGCTGACGTCACGTGGCGATCAGCAAAAAATTAAAAATCCTTTGACTACCGGTGATCGCGACCGCTCCGTCACTCTGCAGCGCCGTCGTGGTCGCACCCACTATGGGCACCCGTGACGGACTGCATGTACTTGCTACGGCGCTGCACGACGTCCCAGTCGCTGTAGCCAGCACTTTAAGCGCAGCCTAAGCTTGTAAATAAAAAGTAATGGTGCTTGGGGTTCATAAATAAGTAAGTACTGGTACTTCTGGGTTTATAATTCAGCACTAACCTCTGCCAATTTGTAAGGAGTCACAATAGTTGTATTTTAAAAAAAAAATCAATCAAATAAAAATATTTTATTACATTTTGGATATATAGTAGGTGGGAGAGGAATAGTATAGGAGTGTATAGAAAATAATAACAGGGGGTGTGTGAGTAGGGGTTAGGATAGGTTAGAACAGGTGCCAGGGTAATGCCTTGCATGCACATTCATACATTCAAAAGGATGGGTACACTTTAAAAGGGATACGCTAAAACAGGGGTTATCAACTTTAGTTCTCAAGACCCCCCTACAGTTTGAGTTTTAAGGATATCCCAGCATCAGAACAGGTGGCTCAATAAGCGGTATTGAGCTCTCTGTGCTGAAGCTGGGATATCCTTAAATCTGACCTGTTTGGGGTGGGGGGTGTGTGTCTTGAGGACTTGAGTTGAGCATCACTGCCCTAAGAGGTCCATTACATCTCAGTTACCCAAGATTGACTACTTGGCAGTGAGGTCTCTGGGGTGGTCAGGTCAGAACGCATGCGCCTTCCATGTCTCCGAAGTGTTTAGGAAACTAGTACGTTTGTTCTTCAGTAGACAAGTCAGTTTCTCCATAAAGCATTATTATATCATAGTGGTACTTTAAGGATTTTGTGAAACTGAACCCTGTCCTTGAGAGATTCCACAGCCTATATATTCTTACTTTTTTTTTTATTGTTTACATTCTTTGAAGATCAGTGCCCAATCCCACACCTTGTTTACTCTGGTATAGCTCCAGGAGACACACATGACAGCTGGTAACTGTGTGAACAGTAGCATTGCTTGTACAAATGTTCCATTTGCATAGCTTAGTAAGCCGCAGGCTTAATTTGGGAGTTGCTCAAAAGCTTCTGGGGTTTTAAGATAACACTAACTTTGTTTGGGGTAAGGTGAATGAACAGAGGAAACAAATGATAGGACTTTTTTCTTTTTTTTTTCATCCTCTTATCTCCACCCTTATTAAATGCAAAGTGCTCCTAAGCCAATGGAAATCCTGTCTCTGTGCCTTTCAGTCGCAGTGATTGGCTGACTGTGAGCCTCCAGGAAAGCTGCAATAAATCTCCATTCATGAAACTTCACATGATCCTCACATTCACTGTGCAGAACAAAGCTCAACATTTACCCAGAGCCAAAGCTGACAGAGAGACGGAAGTATGAAATAAAGGAGGGAGCAGCGGAGAGTGAGGGAATAAGGGCAAAGCCCACACAGACCTTCTTTTACTCCTAGTTGTCATCAAACTATATATATTTAAAAAAAAAAAAAACAACTAAATGCCTTTCATGTAATTGTAGTAATTACATTGCTCGATGTGAGCAAAGAAGGGTGGGTAGCCACGTCGGTCCATTCTTCCATGTAGTAACAAAGGACCGAGAGGGAGTAGGAATATGATACCATTTATTGGACCAACAAGTAGTTGGTACGTTACAAGCTTCTGAACCTCTCACTAGACCCCGAGAGGTTTGAAAGCTTGTAACATATTTCTATTTTATTTATAAACATGTTTTACCAGGAAGTAATACATTGAGAGTTATAACAATATGTGGTTACATTAAAAGAACAGAGGTTATACAGTCAATTCACAGACATTTTATGAACAGATACAGTTGGAAAATTGGGTACAGAGGATAAAGGGCTGGTGAGTTTCAGATTGAAATAGGGAAGCTTGAACATCAGCGAACGGCAGCAAATGGCTTACACCCTTTGGCTGACCTTCGGCTGTGCCACAGGCTGTCCGCCTCTGGGGCGCCGGAGATGTACACTGAAGGGGTTCATATTGAATGCAGCTGGGAATTCAAAGTTATTTGTCCTCTTGGCTCATTAACATTCCAGTGGGTGGGGTTGACGTTCCACATAGTACAAGCAAATGTTAACTCTTAGCACGCTGTACACTGAAGGGGTTCAGGTTGAATGTAACTGTGGATTCAATGTTCTTATCAATTACTTGTTGGTCCAATAAGAGGCATTATATCTACCTTTAGTTGGTCAAAATCAAACCCAAAACTTATCATCCCTGCACTAATGCGGGTTTATAAACAGTAAATAGAAATGATAGTAGAAGGGCAGGTTTTAACATGGAGATGCATAGGGTAAACCATCTGTGGCAAGCTTTAAATAATGCTAATCATTCTAATTGTATCAAGTATTGGTTAAATAACCTGAGACAGAAAGGCCTGCAATGCATTGCAAAGCAATTATCTGACAGGCCCCTCTGACCACATAGGAGGTGAAGTAGATGCACAAAGGGATTTTTGAAGTGAAACTTCTATACCGGCACCTACCATATGAAAATGTTCCTGGGAGTAAATCGCCTTGATGGAGACGGAAGTGCTGTCCCGGAAGTGACGTCACTCCTGGCAGAAGAGGTCGTAGGACTGTTGACAGCTCACAACAGCGCATGCGCAGACACCACCACAGTCACTTCACTTTAGTCTCCCCCCCTCACCGAGCACAGGCCGCTGCTTCTCCTGACTGCACGTGGTCGCTGGGGCCTGCGTGACATGCCTGCGGGAGATCCCACCTCCCCTACGGCTCCGACCATAGCCAGCGCATGCGCAGACACCCACTAAATAGCTCCATGGCCGCGGGCCTCTACGCATGGCCGTGGGCTTTTGCGCATGGCCACGGGCCTATGCGCACCACGGCCGCGGGCTTCTGCGCATTCGAGCCACCAACGATAGGGTGGACGATGGGGGGGTGGAGGGGGAGAGGAGCCGGGAATACCGGGCAGGGAGACGGTGAGAGAGCCGAGTATCCCAACTGAAACAGACACAAAAGTCACACACACCCAGATACCCAGAGTCACACACACACACACACCCAGTCACACACACGCACACACGCAGTGTCACACGCACACACCCAGAGTCACACAGTCGCACACACACAAGGAATTCAAAGTAACTATAAATATATTAGCGCAAAAAGCTAAAGCAGGGGAGGGGGCCGTGCACGTGCGTTCTAAGTCACACTTCCACACTTCTTTGTGTTTTGTCACTGAAATTGTGTTTCGATTTTTAATTAAAAACATTACCATCACAAATACAATTTGTGTGACAAAAGACAAAGATGTTTCACTTAATGGGCGTGCTCGGCACACACACAATTTGTTTTTGCATGTGCGTGTAAGAGTAAATGTGCTTGTAATAGGCTGAGCCATGTGCTTTATACTATGAGGGGCCAAGCTGAGCCATGTGCTTTATACTATGAGGGGCCAAGCAGAGCCATGTGCTTTATACTATGAGGGGCCAAGCAGAGCCATGTGCTTTATACTATGAGGGGCCAAGCAGAGCCATGTGCTTTATACTATGAGGGGCCAAGCAGAGCCATGTGCTTTATACAATGAGGGGCCAAGCTGAGCCATGTGCTTTATACTATGAGGGGCCAAGCAGAGCCATGTGCTTTATACTATGAGGGGCCAAGCTGAGCCATGTGCTTTATACTATGAGGGGGCCAAGCAGAGCCATGTGCTTTATATTATGAGGGGGCCAAGCTGAGCCATGTGCTTTATACTATGAGGGGGCCAAGCTGAGCCATGTGCTTTATACTATGAGGGGCCAAGCTGAGCCATGTGCTTTATACTATGAGGGGCCAAGCAGAGCCATGTGCTTTATACTATGAGGGGGCCAAGCTGAGCCATGTGCTTTATACTATGAGGGGGCCAAGCTGAGCCATGTGCTTTATACTATGAGGGGGCCAAGCTGAGCCATGTGCTTTATACTATGAGGGGCCAAGCTGAGCCATGTGCTTTATACTATGAGGGGGCCAAGCTGAGCCATGTGCTTTATACTATGAGGGGCCAAGCAGAGCCATGTGCTTTATACTATGAGGGGGCCAAGCTGAGCCATGTGCTTTATACTATGAGGGGCCAAGCTGAGCCATGTGCTTTATACTATGAGGGGCCAAGCAGAGCCATGTGCTTTATACTATGAGGGGGCCAAGCTGAGCCATGTGCTTTATACTATGAGGGGGCCAAGCTGAGCCATGTGCTTTATACTATGAGGGGCCAAGCAGAGCCATGTGCTTTATACTATGAGGGGGCCAAGCAGAGCCATGTGCTTTATACTATGAGGGGACAAGCTGAGCCATGTGCTTTATACTATGAGGGGCCAAGCAGAGCCATGTGCTTTATACTATGAGGGGGCCAAGCTGAGCCATGTGCTTTATACTATGAGGGGGCCAAGCTGAGCCATGTGCTTTATACTATGAGGGGCCAAGCAGAGCCATGTGCTTTATACTATGAGGGGGCCAAGCAGAGCCATGTGCTTTATACTATGAGGGGCCAAGCTGAGCCATGTGCTTTATACTATGATGGGCCAAGCTGAGCCATGTGCTTTATACTATGAGGGGGCCAAGCTGAGCCATGTGCTTTATACTATGAGGGGCCAAACAGAGCCATGTGCTTTATACTATGAGGGGCCAAGCTGAGCCATGTGCTTTATACTATGAGGGGCCAAGCTGAGCCATGTGCTTTATACTATGAGGGGCCAAGCTGAGCCATGTGCTTTATACTATGAGGGGCCAAGCAGAGCCATGTGCTTTATACTATGAGGGGCCAAGCTGAGCCATGTGCTTTATACTATGAGGGGCCAAGCTGAGCCATGTGCTTTATACTATGAGGGGCCAAGCTGAGCCATGTGCTTTATACTATGAGGGGCCAAGCAGAGCCATGTGCTTTATACTATGAGGGGCCAAGCAGAGCCATGTGCTTTATACTATGAGGGGCCAAGCTGAGCCATGTGCTTTATACTATGAGGGGCCAAGCTGAGACATGTGCTTTATACTATGAGGGGCCAAGCTGAGCCATGTGCTTTATACTATGAGGGGCCAAGCTGAGCCATGTGCTTTATACTATGAGGGGCCAAGCAGAGCCATGTGCTTTATACTATGATGGGCCAAGCTGAGCCATGTGCTTTATACTATGAGGGGCCAAGCTGAGCCATGTGCTTTATACTATGAGGGGGCCAAGCTGAGCCATGTGCTTTATACTATGAGGGGCCAAGCAGAGCCATGTGCTTTATACTATGAGGGGCCAAGCAGAGCCATGTGCTTTATACTCTGAGGGGCCAAGCTGAGCCATGTGCTTTATACTATGAGGGGCCAAGCAGAGCCATGTGCTTTATACTCTGAGGGGCCAAGCTGAGCCATGTGCTTTATACAATGAGGGGCCAAGCTGAGCCATGTGCTTTATACTATGAGGGGGCCAAGCTGAGCCATGTGCTTTATACTATGAGGGGCCAAGCTGAGCCATGTGCTTTATACTATGAGGGGCCAAGCAGAGCCATGTGCTTTATACTATGAGGGGCCAAGCTGAGCCATGTGCTTTATACTATGAGGGGCCAAGCAGAGCCATGTGCTTTATACTATGAGGGGCCAAGCAGAGCCATGTGCTTTATACTATGAGGGGCCAAGCTGAGCCATGTGCTTTATACTATGAGGGGGCCAAGCTGAGCCATGTGCTTTATACTATGAGGGGCCAAGCAGAGCCATGTGCTTTATACTATGAGGGGGCCAAGCTGAGCCATGTGCTTAATACTATGAGGGGCCAAGCTGAGCCATGTGCTTTATACTATGAGGGGCCAAGCAGAGCCATGTACTTTATACTATGAGGGGGCCAAGCTGAGCCATGTGCTTTATACTATGAGGGGCCAAGCAGAGCCATGTGCTTTATACTATGAGGGGCCAAGCTGAGCCATGTGCTTTATACTATGAGGGGCCAAGCTGAGCCATGTGCTTTATACTCTGAGGGGCCAAGCTGAGCCATGTGCTTAATACTATGAGGGGCCAAGCTGAGCCATGTGCTTTATACTACGAGGGGCAAGCTGAGCCATGTGCTTTATACCATGTGGGGTCAGGGCTAGGGTTGCCAGGTGTCCAGTATTGAACTGGACTGTCCTGTATTTGGACACACTGAGGTAATACTGGACATGTATGTTTCCGGTATTACCACTCTGGACATAAAGTAGAGATCTGTCCGGCTTGGGAGGCCGCAGGGTTTCCCCGAGCAGGGAGAGAGCAGGGCAGTTGCTCGGGGGCTGGGCAGCTTCCTCCATCGTGATTGGCTGCTGAGTAATGCAGCAAATCAGGAGGAGGAGCAGTCAGGAGCCTGGGGGTGGGGCCAAGGAGAGGAGGAAACAGCATGGAGTGGTGAGAGGTGTGTGTGTGTCAAGCGCATCACTCCTTTCACCATTGTGCCCAGTATTTTTGGAGAAGCCACCTGGCAACACTGGGCCATATGCTTTACACTATGGGCGGCGAGACTTTGTGTCAAAGTCTCCTGGCTGCAAACTGGAGTAAGAAACTGCCCATATTTCTAAAAGCCCCAAATATCCCATTCTATTCCATGATACACTTCTCTTTGATGAATCTGGTGCAATGTTTTTGCTCCACCTTTGCAGCTGGGAGATTTTGATATAGCGGAGAGAATGGTTCAGTGATCATGGTAGAATGTATGAGAACTCCAAGAAGATTCACTAGTGGCATCTTTTAAAATAAGTTAAAATTAGATTTATTTTGAATTCAAATAATATGTATCATTTTTTGGGGATTACTACAACATTACCAGTGTAAGCAGGTTGAGTAGGGGAAATTATGCTGTCAATGCATGAAGTAACACATACAGTGATATTTATGTCAGACCAGCAGTTTTGCAATGTATATCCAAATACTGTATACATTGCAGTTTTAAATAAGGTGTCACCAGTTACACCTGTGTAGCACAGCGAACATAATTGTTTAATAGTGCAATTTCCCAATTTCTATTTTCATTGGACTCTATGGGACTCATTTATTAAAGTTTCCCACTGCAAAACTGGGGCAAGAATACTGCAGCTGATTTGTGAAAGAGGAAACTCGCATTGATTTTTTTTAGCAGCTGCTTGTGTGCCAGCACAAAAAAAAAACTTCCTTTCATGTAGTGATGCAGCGACACCATACAATACAACACAATGTATGCATGTATATGTAGGCTGACCATATGTACCGTTTTAAACGGGACAGTACCGTTTTTTTTTCATATTTCCCGACCGTCCCGTCGTTTTAATATAAATGTCAACTTTGTCCCGTTTTTGTATGCGGCCCACCGGGACACTCTGTGCGGCCCGCAATGGCCCCCCTCCACCTCCCCTCCCCTTCACCGGTAGGGAAGGAGCGCTCCAGAAGTGTAACACGCCCCCCCCCGAGCTCACACCAGCAGTGGGACGACGCATGGACGCACTAGAGCGCCCTCCCCCTCCCCCCCTCGCTCCAGCAGAGTAACTCGCTCTAGCAGTGTGACCCAGAACTTCCGGGGTCTGCTGCTGCTAGAGTGCACGTCTGACCTCGCGCTGCTGACCTAAGGCCTGCCGCCGCTGCTTCGGCCATCCCCGCCGCTTCTTCTGAAGCTGCCGCTGCCACGATCAGGTAGGCATGGGGGGGAGGGTGGTTGATGATGAGGGGACTGCTGTAAGGGACTGGGGGAGATCATGAATGGTGTTGGGGGTCTGCTGAATGGTGCCATCCCAATGTCCCGTTTTTGTCTCAAGAAAATATGGTCAGCCTATGTATATGCCATCTCCAAGGATCGGAGCTGTGTCCTGCCGGATGTGACTTTACACGCTATGGCAAGTCACGGGGTTCGGGTCAGGTGGCGGTGAGATGTTGGCACTCCGAAGAGAGAATAAAGGGTTAGAGGTTTATACTCTCTTCAGAGTGCCGAAATCTCACTGCCGCTCCGACCCGCACAGCGTCCCTTCTTTGTTAAACATAGGCAGCACGCCTATATGTCCTCTCTGGTGTACATCTGAGTAACAGGAATCCACCTGAGGGAAAAACAAGACAAAATGAGGGTGCAGATGGTACAGACCAGGGGTGCGCAAACAGTGGGACGCAAGATTTTCCAGGGGAGGGCACGGCGGTTGTACAGGCCCCGCGCTCATCCACCAAGGCATTTAAATGAAATGCCCGGGGATCGCGTGAGGCCTCTGCAACTTCCCTTACCTTGTCTTCAGGGTCAAGTGAAATCAGCAGTGTGGGTATTTTAGAAACATTTTCCCCATTGGATGAGGTTTATCAGTCTCCTTTAATTATTCTGCAGGTTGTACAGAGAAGAGTAATAGGCTATGAATTCCTCCACCACAATCTTTGGATGATACGAGATCTCTCCATTTCTCATTTTGATTGATTTAATAGTAGTAGATGTTTGGACTTGTTTGTTTTTTTTGTTTTTTTATTCAGCGAGACTCCGTTAAAGTTTGAGACCAGGCACCAAAAGCATAGATTGTAAGCTCCACGGGGCAGGGACCTGTGCCTGCAAAATGTCTCTGTAAAGCGCTGCGTAAAACTAGCAGCGTTATACAAGAACATGCTAATTAAAAAAAAAAAATGAGGCGGCTGATGCTGAAATTCAGTAAACCTGACTTAAAATCAGTGAGACCTACAGAACATCAGTTGACATAGTTACAACTTGAAGAAATACTATGTGCACGGGCCTGTCAGAACCCCAATAAGGTTCTGATTCTGGCCTGAACTGCTCAAATAAATCAGGGGAGTAATATGATACTGTGATAATCTCTGTTTAACGTAGTTCTGCTTATACTAAGAGCCCAAATAAGTCTGATGTGGGGAGACAGTAGCTAGTTAGTTTCCCAAAAAAATGACATTTTAGTTCAGGGGTGGACAACTTCAGTCCTCAAGGGCCACCACAGGCCTGGAATTAGGGATATCCCTGCTTCAGCACAGGTGGCTCAATCAGTCCCAGCTTCAGCACAGGTGGCTCAATCAGTGGCTCAGTCTTTGGCCGAGTCCATGGAAGGACAGGCCGCGCTGAGCCGTGCGGACGCTCCGTGCTGAGCCCCTGCATCCTCAATGAGGATGCCTTGAGAGGGGGCTCACGCGAGCGTCCGCAGGCGTGCTGAGGCGCTGGATTTTTCAGCCGGCAGCCAAGCTGTTTTTCAGCGCGCTGTCGGCTGAAAACATCCAATCAGCGCGGAGCAGCGTCAACGTCACAGTGCCGTGACGTCGGCGCCGTGACGTTGGTGCATCGCGGGCGATTGGCCCAGCGACGTCACTGCCCCGCCTCCCTCAGTCTCCCCCCGCCTCCGATCGCGCCCGCTGGCTCGCCTGCATGGGCATGAAATCGTGTAGATTTCAGCAGGCGAGCCTCAGCGTCAGCGCGGCTCCGAACTCCTCACCCCTCTATGGCCCCAGCCTTTGACTGTGAGTCAAAGACTGAGCCACCTGTGCTAAAGCAGGGATATCCTTAAAACCTGACCTGTCGGTGGGCCTTTAGGACTGGATTTGCCCAACCCTGTTTTAGTTGAAAGTCTGGGACTGTCAGGGATTAAGAGAACGATTCCACTGACATCTCCATAATTGTCTCTGAAATCCTGGTGTGGCAATGTAGTTCTCATATGTGAATGATTCTGACGAGGACACAGTCACCCACCCTGGCATCAAAACCATAGTCCTCCAGCTACAACAGGCATGAACTAGGATCCCAAGAGGATTCCAGCCCGTAACAGGCAGAATATCCCCCCTGGGCTACGGGTTGATTCTATTTGATTTCTTAATGAGCCATTAATTAAAAGTGTGAGCGTGCATGGAGCTTTTGGGGAATATTTCCACTGTTCCCGTGGTGACACAGCCCTGTTTCAACCAAAGTCTTGGAAGCTTTAAATCAGCGCGCTGTTGTTGGATGAAAGATTAAATTAATTTTCATGTACACTGTAATTTACTGAATGTTGTCACTGCCAATTACCTGGTTGCGTCGCATGACACGCACGAAGTGCTTTGATGTGAGATTATCCGGGAAGTATCGGAAAGAACGTGTTTTCCTTATTAGGTTAACCAGCTACCAAGTCAAAAAGTTTCTTAATACCTAACATGCCTGTAAAATAGTCCTACACCACACCCCACCCTAACTCCTCCGTCAAACTAAAAAAACACAATATTTTTTATACATTTGTAAAGAGTTTGGTTGAAATATAGGACCCTCGGACATTTCGTTGCTATAAAAGTAATGGACAAGAAAGAAAAACAAGATGCACAAACATTTGTCAAATGTGCAAATGGGAGCACAAACGTAGAAAGTGGAGGCATGGGAACGAGCCAAGCGTAACATAATGCTTGCTGCACAATTACAGCTCTAAGCAGCTCTCAGTTGCAAAAGAGGAGTGAAAATATGTTTGCCGTCTTTGGTTTGCTTGTTAGATTTGCCACGCTGAGCACTAAGACTACAGAGCAAGGCCTAGTTCTGAATAGGTATGACTGTTCATTGCTGTATGTGACTAGGGTTGCCAGGTGGCTTCTCCAAAAATACCGGACGCAATGGTGAAAGGTGCGATGCACTCGAGACACATACACAGACACTCGCCTCTCCATGCTGTTTTCTCCTCTCTTTGGCCCCCACCCCAGGCTCCAGACACCATCTCCTGATTGGCTGCATTAACCAGCCCCTAGCAACAGCCCTGTTCTGTCCTTACGTGGGGAAATCCTGTGGTCCACAAGCCAGTCAAGTCACTATGCCCAGAGAGGTAATACCAGTATACACATACATGTCCAGTATTACCTCCCATTTTTTACTGGATGGAGCGTCCAAATACAAGACAGTCCGGTTAAATACTAGACACCTGGCAACCCTATAATGTGAGTAGTCCATAGCTGGCTATCTCTCTGGGCCCACTTAGCGTAGCTCTGCAGAAGAAAGCAACATTTTTTTTTTTTATTTCAAACATTTTTATTGTTTTCTGACAGGGGTACATTCACATCACATGGTTGTTTATAGACAGTAAACTTAATTAACATATACATTTAAAAGTGAACAACCCGAAGCATCTCAAGGTTGATTGATCGAGAAGAGGCGATCTGCCTCTAGTATTTTGTAACCTCCTATGCATTTAGATTCTACTATGTAGATCCCGTCCGGGAGAATTAACAGTTTTAGGAGGATCTTAGATCCAACCCCTTATATTAGTACTGTAAAGGATAGGCAGAGAGAGAGAGGGGGAGAAGAGAGAAGAACAGAAGAAGGGGGGGGGAGAGGGGATAGGAACGGGGAGAGCTAAGGGAAGGGGTGTAGTTATCCTCCCCTCCACCTTGTCAAAAGACCCTGAGTAGACATGAACTCCCCCTTAGAGGGGTTAGTGGCCTAATGCAGAGTCCAACTGAAGCATCCATATCTCATTTTTAATCTCTTTAATTATAAGGCCACTGTGCCCAAACTTTCTCATATTGTACTATATTCTGTTTCAGGAGCGCCGATAGGTATTCCATAAGCTTGACCTCGCTTACCTTGCGAAGGACCATTTGCTTAGAAGGGGGTTTAATCTTTTTCCAATTAGCTGCTATTGAGCAGCGAGCCGCAGTCAGGATGAACGAGGCCAGTTTTTTAAGAGGGACAGAGATATCTTCGATGGGTTTCGCGAGTAGGCATATCAGCGGGTCCATCCGGACCTCAACTCCTACCGTCTCCTCAACCAATGAGCATATCATATTCCAGAAAGTCTGGATCTTTGGGCATGTCCACCATATATGCACCAGATCTCCTCTCTGGCCGCACCCCCTCCAACAGAGGTCAGACAGGCCAGGGAAGATCCGGCTCAGCCTACTCGGGATTAAGTACCATTGAAATAGAATCTTATATATATTTTCCTTAGTAGTAGTGCAAATAGAAGTTTTGGCTGCTGCTTCCCAAATATCCTCCCATTCATCTCTGTCTATATCAAGATTGAGGTCTTCAGCCCATTTCAACATATAATTGTGGTTGACGGGACTCCTGGACCGTGCTAGCCCCGCGTAAATCTCTGAGATCAGACCCTTCCGGTATGTGCCCACCATACACATCTTTTCAAAAGACGTTGGACCTTCAAATTTGGATGTTTGGGAAATTGTTAGGAGAAAGTGTCTGATCTGAAGATAACCATAAAGTGGGAGTTTCATGGGGAGGCATTTCTCCTGTAAATCAAGTAACGGAATAAGAGTCCCTTTGTCTATTAGATCTCTTGCTGATTTCATGTTAGCCAAACTAAATGCTTTAAGGTTCCCTGGGACACAACCCGGAGGGAATTCAGGGTTACCAAAAATGGGAGTGAGTATGGAGGGGGAAGACGTCAGTTTATATTTATTTCTTGTTTTTGTCCAAATTTTCCACGTGCATCTCATTGCTCCCAGGCCTGTTCTGTCCGATATTATCTTCTCTCCCCCTTCCGGACCAAAGTATTGCCCCGAGTGAGAGGGGAGCGACACAGGAGGACTCAATTTCCAACCAGCCGCAAGACACTGGATCGTTGTTCCAAACTATCGCTTGTTTTAGGTGGGTCGCTTGATAATAATTAATTATATCTGGTACTCCCAGACCTCCACACTCCCGTGGTGCCAACATTACCGATCTAGCCACCCGCGGCTTTTTGTCCTTCCAGATGAATTGGAAAATACTATTTTGAATGCTTTTGAGGTCTGCCAGCGGAACACAGACCGGGAGGGTCTGGAAGACGTACAGTAGCCTGGGAAGGATGTTCATCTTAACAGATGTCACTCTTCCGAGCCATGAAATGTGGTACTTGTTCCAGCACTGTAGTTTTTTTTTAATTTCTGTAAATAAGGGGGGGAAATTATATTTAAATAAGGCAGCATAAGAATTTGCGATTCTGATCCCTAGGTATTTAATGTTGTTAGGGCTCCATTTATAACTAAAATTAATTTGCAATAGTTTTACCTCGGGGGCGAGAAGTGATAGGTTCAGGGCTTCAGATTTATCGCTGTTAATTTTATACCCTGATACCCGGCCAAATTTTTCCAGCTGTGACTGGAGGTTAGGCAGAGTCGTCATTGGGGACGACAATGACAAAATGATATCATCTGCAAAAAGAGATATCTTGTATTCTCGCGCTCCAATAACAATCCCTTTTATATCATCGTCATTTCTAATTGTGGCCGCGAGTGGTTCAATCGACAATGCAAACAGAAGTGGGGACAAGGGACAACCCTGCCTTGTACCATTCGTAATTTTTATGGGACTTGAGTCTCCTCCCGGGAGTTTTACAACCGCTGTTGGGTTTTTGTACAGAGCTCTGATCCCCTCTAAGAAGGGGCCCCTGAAGCCGAATTTAATCAATGTTTGGTCTAAAAAGTCCCACCTAATTCTATCGAATGCTTTTTCGGCATCCAAGCTCAACAAAAATGCTCTTGTACCTGAGAGATGCACGTGGTCCACAATGTTTATTATTTTCCGAGTATTATCTGAAGCTTGTCTGCCCGAAATAAATCCAACCTGGTCTTTATGAATCAAGCTCGGAAGAATCGGGTTTAGTCTGTTTGCTAAAATCTTACTATATATTTTTAGATCAGAATTTAGGAGAGATATCGGCCTATAATTGCCACATTGCAGTGGGTCTCTACCTTCATTGTGAATTATTGCCAGGTTGGCTGTAGACATAGAGGCCGGGACATCTTCACCCCCCATAAATGCATTGAAAACTTCTACTAGGTGCGGAGCCAGCACGGCCTTAAACTTCTTCTAATATTGGTTTGAGAACCCGTCTGGCCCTGGAGTCTTATTTATTTTTAATTGTTTTATTACTTCAAATAGTTCTTTGGGCGTTATTTTCTCATTTAATTGTGAGATAGTTTTTTCTGGAAGGGCCGGAAGGTTGCATTCCTCTAAGTACTTTAAGATGGTCGTCAACCCGGACTGAGTATTTTGGGAGGGATTTAAATTATAGAGTTTCGTATAATATTCTGAGAATTCTTGGGCAATCTCGCTTTCTTTGAATGTTTTGAGACCAGATTTGGTTCGGATTGCTGTAATTTGGGTTTTGACCCTTTGACCTCTTAATTTATTGGCCAATAACCGGTCTGCCTTGTTTCCTTTATCGTAGTAACGTTGATTCGTCCATCGAAGTGCCCGCTCTACCTCCTCTAATTGGACTCTTTTAAATTCAGTCCTTGTTTCAACTAGGGTCTTATATATTTTTTTAGTAGGCTTGGATTTATGTTGAGTCTCCAGAGCCTGGACCTTGTCCATTAATTCTTTATATTCTTTTTGCTTTTTTTTCTTTTTATATGACGCTAGAGAAATGAGAGAGCCTCGAATAGATGCCTTATGGGCTTCCCACAGCGTGATCGGAGACTCGACTGACCCCTTGTTTAGGTCAAAATATTCTACTATTTTTTGAGTAAATGTGCTCACTATTTCTGGGGAATTTAACAGGGAATCATTTAGTTTCCATTTATAGCTGGAATTCTTTATAAAAGGCAAAGAGAGCTCCATTTCAATGGGGGCATGGTCAGACCAAGAAATTGAGCCAATATTCGACTGGGAGGACGCCTGGAGAACATCCCTGGTACCTAGAAAATAGTCAATCCTCGAGTAGGTCTGATGTGGGGTTGAGAAGAAGGAGTAATCTCTCTGTCCCTGGTGTTGGGACCTCCAGATATCAAACAGTGGGAAATCTTTCATTATTTCCTTAAATTTCTTAGCATTAAGGATAGTAGTCTTGGGTGGGACTGTGCCATGAGCATTGGCTCTATCATGTTCCGGGGAACTGATCATATTAAAATCACCTGCAAGTATTACTGATGTGTGATTGTGTCTACTTACTATCTCCAACACTGTCTCGAGGAAAGGAACCTGGTTTTCATTTGGTGCATAGATGTTCACCATGGTGATCGGCACCCCTGAAAGAGAACCCAATAGGATTAAATATCTTCCCTCCGGGTCTGCAACGGATTTATCTATCGCAAAAGGAGTGTTACTACGAAATAAAATGGCCACTCCTCTCTTCTTCTTGCAGCTTGATGCGTAGTACGCCTGAGGATACGTGTTATTAAAAGTGTTGGGGGGTGAAATAGAATTGAAATGTGTCTCTTGCAGGAAAAGGATATCTCCTTTGAGCTTATTCAGTTCCTGCAGAGCTAATCTTCGTTTCCCCACTGAGTTTAAACCTTTCACGTTCATGGATATAAGTTTTAATGTTGTTGTATTAGTCATTTCATGGCTGTTGGATTGGAGACCCTTGACTCGGCCGCTTTCCCAAGGCAGCTTAGGTCTGGGATGGGGAGGGAAGGAGGGAGAGAGGTAGAGGACAGGAGATAGAGTGAGAAGATAGGAAAGGAAACAGATGGGCTTTTAAAGAGCCCTAACATTGGATCCTCCGGTGCCCTAGTGGCCGAAGGTAAGAGCTTATTGCTCTTTGGAGAACTTCCTGTGCGCCCTCGCAGCGGCTCCTTGAGAGAGGACTCCGAGCCCTCCTTTCGTGCTTCATTTCTACCAGTTATGTACATAAACTAGTTAATAAAGGCACTTTAACTTTTTCTAGCATACATATTATTTTCCCTGTCTCCAGGTCCTAGGAGGCATCTGTGCAATCCTTAATAAGTAGGGGGGGGGGGGGACATCAAAGGTCAGATTGCAGTTTTTTCCTTTTTTTTTTTTTTTTAACTTTAAACAAATTAACATCTTATAAAGTAAGCAACATTTTGATGTAATAATTCTGACTATAAGAAGCAAGTAGCCATTGAAGTTTATGGTAGCTGTCCATGTACTCCACAAATGAGAGTAGTGTGTAAAGATATTTTGGCAAATGCTTGTGCAGTGTAGATTATGCTGCACTTGGGGAGTTATGTCCTCAGTTGCTCAACTGGGGCAAAACCAGTGCAAAAGAGCTGCACCGGATTTAAGGGAAAATCTCCAGCTGCTTTCAGTGGGATTCATTGGGGGATATCGGAAAAAGTTTCCAGGCTGCAAAACAGGGCAAAAAACACCGCAGTATTTACCAAAGAAAAGGAATCCCACGGAAATGAATTTGTGTTTTTTTCATGGATAAATGTGGTGCAATGTGGTTGCGTTGCTTGTCACCCAGTTTTGTAGCCAGAAGAATTTTGTCAATAGACCCCACTGTGTCTGGTTTACAATCACACCATCAGCTTCATAATAAAGAATCAGTCACCAAGCTCAAGCCAAAAGGAAAGAACAGCTCCTAGTTTCCTGTGCGCCTATACAAGCTGTGTAATACAGCATGCAAAAGCTAGGGAGAGTCCATGTATATCACATATAGGAAGCTAAAAATACTCTGTGTACTACTCATGTCATTAACAGGATCCTTGTGTTCAGTGACATTAAATAATGGGGTGAATGAAGCCGTTTTACACACAGATGCACTCACGGGATCTTTGGGTCCAGGCATCAAGGCAAAATCTGTGACATTGTGGGTCAAAGAACCTGCTCTGATGTAGAGAAAACTCCCATTGGAAACAATATCACCGCATCTGTCTTGACACGTGCCCCCCCCCCCCCTACCGCCTCCCCCCCCTTGTCTCTACAGGCAGCAGCACATAGTTTTTGTTAAAAGGCTGCACAACAGCAAATACCAAGTGGGTATTGCAAACTGTGATAAACAGGGCTTCACGGTCCTTTCCATAATTGTGCTAATTGAGGCTTTATCTAAATGTCAGGCACGGGGCATAGTGCCAACAAGGGTTCATCCTTTACTTTGGGGGACAGAGTTTCTTTATGCTGAAGGTATTAAAGAAAATCATACTGGCCAACATGGGTGGGTTTGGTAGAAAAATGTGGGTGATTTTTTACACTTTCATTGACTTGCACTGGGCTGGAGAATATATTTCTGGGTGGAAGCAGAAAAATTGTACATGTAGCAGCACCCCAACATATAAAAAAACGAATATGTATGAAAGCACATTACAGTACTTTACACCAGGGGTGCGCAAAGTTTTGTTCCTGCGCACCCCCGCCTGCTCACCTCCCGGCTCGCGCCCCCAATCCTGCTCGGCTCCGGCGTCAAATGACATTGCGAAGTCATGTGACGTCAAGTTGCCATGGCAACACAACGACATTTGCCGCCGGGTTACCATGGCGACGCGTCGCCGAAGCCCAGGTAAGAGTAGCTGCAGGGGCCTCGCGCGGTTCCCCGGCATTTAAATTAAATGCCTTGGGGGAGAGCACGGGACCTCTGTAGCCGCTGTGCCCCCCCCTGAAATTCTCCTGCCCCCCTTGGGGGGGGTGCCCCCAACTTTGCGCACCCCTGCTTTATACAATGGAACAAGGCCAGAATGGTATTAGAACAGGGGTGGCCAACTCCAGTCCTTAAGGGCCACCAACAGGTCAGGTTTTAAGTTCAGTCATTGGCTGAGGCAAAGATATCCTTAAAACCTGACCTGTTGGTGACCCTTGAGGACTGGAGTTGGCCACTTCTGTATTAGAACAGATGGGTTTTCTGTTCCATATAACATTATGTAAACATTTGTATTGACGCATTAACACACATTCTTTTTCACTTTGAATGCTGGAGTGCTGCTATATCTTTTGTTGAGTAATTCTTCCTCATTTCTCAAGTGCTCCTTCCCCACAATGGTTACCTGCTTTAAACCATGAAAAACAGAGTTTGTAGGAATCTATGATGTGCAAACCTCATTCGTTCAAAGGAAAAGGATTGCCAGTGCCACCCACCCTGGTGGGAAGGCAGGCCTCCCAGAGAATGACCACCCAGTGAAATGAAATCCCACACCTCTGCCAGCCTGCGGGCGCCCGGGCATGCTCCTGAAAACAGCAGAGAACACCAAACGCCCAATTAAACAGTGCCAACCAAGCCTAGATCTGAAACATTGAGACACAGATCTATTAAATAGAATAGTGTAATGAAGAAAACCAATCGCCACCAATGCTATGATATTAGAAGTAAACAGAGACACATATATGGTTAAAACCAAACCAAAAATCAACAAAGAAACAGCTTGCAACATGGAACCAGAACCAAACTTCTAATCCCTACACAAGGAACAGCTTAAAAATGGAACACATCAAGAGAATATAAAATATTGCAACTACAGTAGCAGGGCCAGGGCCGCCAACAGAAATCATGGGGCCCAGGGTAAATGAAAGGAGCAGCCCCCCTGCCCTGCCCCCGCCCCCCAAACCCATAGCACACCTACCACGAAAAAATATTTTTTAGAGCGCAACTTTTACTTAACTGTTTTCTTCTTATTGTAATACAGAAAAAACCCATTACAATGCAATCTGTTTATTTTTATATTTTCAACAAAAGACAGGTGACAGCCTGACTGGGTGGGTGACTGAGTGACTGGGTGGGTGAGTCAGTGAGTGACTGGGTGGGTGTGTGAGTGACTGGGTAAGTGAGTGACTGTGTGAGTGAGTGAGTGAGTGACACTTGACTGAGTGACTGGGTCGGTGGGTGGGTGAGTGACTGGGTGGGTGGGTGGGTGACAGACACTTGACTGACATCGACTGACTGGGTGGGTTACTCAGTGACTTAGACTGAGTGACTTTGGGTGACTGGGTGGGTGACTGAGTGACTGAGTGACTGGGTCAGTGGGTGACTGTGAGTGACCGGGTGGGTGACTGAATGGGTGGGTGACTGGGTGACTGGGTGACTGAGTGACTGGGTGGGTGACTGAGTGACTGGGTGGGTGACTGAGTGACTGGGTGGGTGACTGAGTGACTGACCTTGACCGGGTGGGTGCTGCTTCCTGCCCCACCAGACGCTTCCCCTCCTGCCTCCGATATCCCTGCGGCTCCTGCCCTGGATGGGAGGTAGGCTCGGGGTGCGGGCACGGGAGGTGGACGGCTGGGGGGAGGGCGCGGGACGTTGGTGGCTGGGGTGGGGGCGAGACTGCAGATTCCGCAGCTGGAATCGGGCGCACGGGGGAGGCTGGGCTGGCGCGCGTGGGGGAAGCTGGGTTGGCGCGCGGACCTGCCATGGCGCTTCCTCTCTGCCCCACATTGGGAGTGGGGGGGAGCGGAAGGGAGCGGGAGGGGTGAGCAGGCCTACAGGCACAGGCCGGACACCCTGCTTTCCTGTGAATGCGTGCCGGGGACGGTCACCGCCTTTTTTTTTTTTTTTTTTTAGAAAACGGGCACAGCCGCGCCCCCTGACTCACGGGGTCCGGGACACCAGCACCGGCTGTCCCCCCCTGTTGGCGCCAAAACAACAACAGGTTGCCCTAGACACGGTTATTATGGTTCTGGGTAAACCGCTAGATAATTTATACGAAAATAAAGCTAAATTATCATTGCATATTCTGATCGCAGCTAGACGTGTGATCGCTGGGGCCTGGAAAAAGCCATTACCCCCCCTCCAGGAGAGAGATTATTTTGGGAATAAATAAGGTGCAATCTATGGAAAGACTAACAGCGTGTGTTAAACATAATTCAAGAAAATTCCAAAAGGTCTGGGAGCCCTGCAACGCTAGGGGGATTAGATGGTCTGTTTAGTCACTGTGGATGGAGGGCTGTATGTTTTCCTTTACACAGTTGGCAATTTGTATATGATATCAGGAGTTGGGACTGTTCTTCGTCGTATTTTTGTATGAATGGATTTTTGTTTCTTCTATGATACCGGTGCTAATTTGGTGGTAGCCCCCTCCCCCCTCCCTTTCTCTAGTTCTGTATACCTTCCCTTACGTTTTTCAAAAACTCAAAATAAAAAATAAGTTGCAAAAAAAGAAAGAACAACAGGTTGGGTACCTGGGGCCCATTCTCACAGCTGATGAGGAGTCATCTGAGTGGCTGGGGCTGTGCGGTGCCTGGTTTGGGGTGTTGCGGGCCGTGGTTGAGCACTATTGACCTACGGGTTGGTGGAGCAGTCTGGCAGGGATTTGGCACTTACTGTTCTGGTGCTGGTATTTTAATAAAAGCCGCGGACGATGGACCTCCAGACCTTTTCTTGCTAGCTTTATTTGCGGGTATGTTTTCAAGGGTAGAGGAGGGAGCTGCATTGAGGGCATCTAAGGTCATGACCCTTAAAACAGGGATACAGTATGTCAATACCTGCCTCTTTCATAGCTGTGAAGATCTTGACCGTTTTAACTTGAAACGCTCTAAAGGGGGTTGTGATGTAATAAATAATTGAGAAATATCTGCCCTGAGGGAATTAGTACGCTGCAGATATGCAGAGAGGCTTTGGATAGCACAAAGCGAGAAATCCTCATCTTTCATCAAATCTTCCTCGACAGGTGTATTGACGAAATGATTCATTTCAGTTCTGTCTTTCAGTATAATATGAAAGCCACCGGGAGTCTGGGACAACCACTGGGCTGAAATATGCATAAGGGTGAGTCCTGATCCTCCGGCAGCCAGAGCTAGAATGCATTATAGTTTAGTAGCAAGTAGTCTGAGGACTACTGAGTCAGTCATTGTTTATAGCTGCTATATGTAATCACAAAGGGTCTAAATCCCAAGAAGAAGAGTAACGGGGTAACGTAGGACTCACTAGGAGGAGTCTCAAATATAATCTTTCTTGAGTCAGGTGTGGAATGATTAATGCAAGGGCAGGGCCATAAGATTTTAGTATCGCTGAAGCTAATCCTCCTTTAAATGCATGTAATGTGCATGAGACCATCAGCACAATATATATCAGAGTAGTTTAAAGATGGTTTACAGCATGTTATATCTTTCTATGCCCATGAAAAAGTTGTCACAGGCCAGCATAGGGCTCTCATAGCAGTCTCACAAAAGGCTGCTATCATACAATATATGTTACCGTACAGGTTCAGTTCTAAATGAGGCTGCACATCTCAGAGTCAATAATTGCTCCCAATTAAATAGCAACTTCACTTTGTTTCCCCTTCCCTTTTTTGACTCCAGCTGATGGACAGTTAAGTAATGCATGTCAACCAACTTTTACTTTATCCCATACTAAGACAACAGGAATGATGTACAGTATAGCATTTGCTATTTAATTGGGACCAATTATTGACTCTGAGATGTGCACCCTCATTTAGAACTTAACCTGTATGGTAACCTATATTTAAGTAATTATTCCAGAAGAACAGGGCATTACTGACCAACAATGGCCTGCCTGGAAGAGATGAAGGCTTGAGGCAAAGCCGAGTATACCCTGGGTCTAACAGCGATTCACAAGAATGAAGAGTAGATATTTGTAACAGTTGCAATTACACAAATCAAATGATACCAATAATGAAAGGGTGGTCTATGTCTAATCTCTGATATTTGTTCTCATGCAAAAATAGAAGTTAAAGTGTTAATGCTTATTAAGTACACAGACACAGCAGTGAAGACGCCGTTCGTCTAAGTATTACAGAAATGAAGTTATAAAGTCTTTTATATATTCAGCCAATTTTTAAAAAGTCAAAAGAAAGGTGATATTATTTTTCTTAAGTCATAAAATGTCATTGATGAAAGGGGGGGGGGGGTTTGAGAACACATCCACAAAGTGAGTGTTTATGCTGTTTCCCAGGACAGGGTTTTAGAATATAAACTCTGCATTTGAATCATGAAATCAGCCAATAAAAATACCACTTGTGGTGCATTTGCATGTTTCAGACATGTCTACAACCCTGTCTTTCCCCATTATCTCTTAGCATACAGTGCTTCCACTGCAGCCAGGTAATCTGGGTAATGACATACAAATGAGCACAGTGTGCCGTATTACACAGATTTTCAGCACAGCCTGGGTAGCTTTTAAGTGCACAGTCACTAAAACCTACTGACGGACGGCTGTTTCGACCTTTTACGTCTCATCAGTGTGAGGGTGACTATGCACTTCTGTAACTCAGGCTCTGCTGAAAAGCTGTATAATACGGCAGGCATAAGCTTATAGGGTCCTATGTTAAAATGGATAAGAAATAAAGTGACACACTGCGAGTGCTCATTTGCATGTCATTACCCAGAATCCCTGGCTAGAGTGGAGGCACTGTTTGATATGCGATAATGGGGAAAGACAGGGTTGCAGATCTCTCTAAGACATGGGTGCGCAAACTTATTCATCTGCGCCCCCCTGCCTGCTCTCTCCCCCTGCTGCCCATACCCCCCACCCTCACTTTGTCTAAAGCGTTTCTGACATCATGTGACCCCTGATGCTGCGTTGCCATGGCGACGCATCGCTAGAAGCCACCGGAGACAAGGTAAGTAACATACAGAGACCTCGCGTGCTCCCCGGGCATTTCATTTAAATGCTTTATGGAAGAGTGCAGGGCCTCTGTAAGCGCCGCGCCCCCCACAGAAAATGTGCACCTCCAGTTTGCATGCCCATGCTCTTAAGACAGGGGTGCACAAAGTTTTTAACTTGCGCCCCTCCCTGCCTGGTTACCTCCCTCCTCCTCGGCTGCGACATCAAATGATGTTACGGGGTCATGTGACGTCACGACCCCGCGTCGTCAGATGATGCGGTTACCATGGCGACGCGTCGTCGAAGATAAGGTAAGAGAAGCTGCAGAGGCCTCGCCCGGTCCCCCCGGCATTTAATTTAAATGCCTTTGGGGAGAGCGCGGGACATCTGTAGCCGCCGCGTCCCCCCCCCCTGGAAATTCTCCCGTCCCCCCTGGGGGGCGCGCCCCTTACTTTGCGCACCTCTGCTCTAAGACATGCAAATACAAGTGGTATTTTTATTTACTGTCCACTGTACCCTGGAGGGTTTTTATCACTTTTTAACCACCATCACTTTTTTAATGGGACACCCATGCCTCTGAGGACGAAAGGAAAGCCCTTTCGAAACGCGTAGGGCGAGTTTTGGATAGGCACAGTCTCGGAGCTGTTCACTGCTGTCTGTCACAGCCTCCTGGAGTCCCTCCTCCTGCACTGGAGAGCGGTCACAGCGGAACCCGGAAGTGTTAGGACGCGTGCAAGTGGACACGATCCGGTGCTCCGGCTGGGAAGGAGTGGGGAAGTGTCCAGGAGCTGCGGAGCACAGAATCCGACACCCAAAATCACTGGGGGACACGCAGAATCCAGGTGCTGAGTGCAGCACCCAAGAGTGCGAGTGGGAATTGTTCCCAAATTTTATCTTTTCAGTTATTATTATAAACATAATCTGCACCATGTTAGGGGTGTGTGTGCTCTTCTCATCCACTGCAGTTTTCGTCTAATTATGAGAGATTTGGGAGTACTCTTGAAGAGGTGGCACCCATCCCGATTTGGACTTTTTTTTATGGCTTTTCACCTATGAACTTTTTTTTACAATGTATGTATTTTTTGGTGGTTTTTTTTAGCATTTTAGCGTTTTTTTGGAATTATTGTATGTAAATCACTTTTTTAATGCCTGGTTATAATAATGAAATCAGAATTTAACAGATGAGTGTCTGATATCAACAAGATACATGAATTGTCATGTTTCCTACTCCAGTGACCTCTCTGGGAAGAATCTGTTACATGTTCTGTGGTAACGTATAGGGTTGCCAAGTTGCTTCTACAAAAATACTGAACACAATGGTGAAAGGAACGACGCGCTCAAGAGACACACACACACACACACACTCCATATGGTTTCCTCCACTCCTTGGCCGCACCCCAGGATCCTGACACCTCCTCCTGATTGGCTGCTGCTGGGAAATGCAGCCAATCAGGATGGAGGAAGCTGCCCAGCCCCCTAGAAACAGCCCTGCTCACTCCCTGCTTTTTGAAACCCCGCGGCCACCCAAGCCGGTCAGGTCACTATGTCCAGAGAGGTAATACCGGACACATACATGTCCAGCTTTACCTCTAATGTTTTACTGGACGGAGTGTCCAAATAGAGGAGAATCCAGTTCAATACTAGACATCTGGCAACCCTACTACGTATAGGAATTCTTTGTTTATCCTTTTTATTTGATGAAACGGTCTGCATTTTATACTGTATGTTTTTGTAATAATCTTTTTCTGTAACATAAGCACTGTGCTTTTTGTTTATTAAATCTAAACTTTAATAAGTAATGACTTCGGGCTCTGATTGAACTGTTGCACGCTTTGTAGAGTAATTTTAAAATTTTCATACATTTTGCTGCAAATGTTAAGTGCATATTTTCTTAGCAACCAGGGACCAAAGACACTGGCGATTATAATTCTTCTTTGTTTTTGGTGACGGAATCGATTAATGATATATATTGAGAGTAGATATTATTCATTTGAGGAACTTGCGTAGGTGAAGATTGAGACAGCTAGGTAGCTGCGTGTATTAAGGCTTGTCACCTGCTCACAGGTGTGCTGTTCGTGACAGGTTTAAAGAGCAATAAGGCTGGTCAAGGGTTTTTAAAAGCCATCATTTTTGCAAGGCTTAATTAATACAGGCATACCCCGGTTTAAGGACACTCACTTTAAGTACACTCGCGAGTAAGGACATATCGCCTAATAGGCAAACGGCAGCTCGCGCATGCGCCTGTCAGCACGTCCTGAACAGCAATACTGGCTCCCTACCTGTACCGAAGCTGTGCGCAAGCGGGGAGACTATAGAGCCTGTTACAAATGCGTTATTTACATCCGTTATGCACGTATATGACGATTGCAGTACAGTACACGCATCGATAAGTGGGAAAAAGGTGGTGCTTCACTAAGTACATTTTCGCATTACATACATGCTCGGGACCCATTGCGCACGTTAATGCGGGGTATGCCTGTAATCATAAAAAATGGTTTAGCAGATTGGAAGTGTGTTATGCATACACATTCCTACCCAACACTACTTCATAATTACAGCATCTTATTTAAATTATCTTGTATGTATGCAGTGCTGTACATAGAATTTTTGCAAACCATAGAGCTTCCAATCTATGTTTTGGTGCCTGAAGCACAGGGAGATAACGTGACTTGCCCAAGGTCACAAGGAGCTGATTGATACTGGGATTTGAACCAGGCTCCCCTGTTTCAGGCGTTGCTTTTCAGTCAGTCACTCGATGAACCACTCCTTCAGCCCCACATATTTTCAGTGCGATGCTAGGGGTGCAGAAAAAGTCACACTGCTTTGACAATGCCAGAGAGGAGGTGTTTCTTGGGTGAGTACTTCTTACTGTATGGGAACTCCAATAAACCATTCTAGGTGGGACTATATGCTTTTAATCATCCCCTTCACATTAATCCAGATGCTCAGCCTGACAAGAAAACTCATTACTGAATCCCACGCTAATAGCCAAACACATTTTATAGCCACAGATTTCCCAGAGCTCTGCAAAGGATTAATCTCCTAACGCTGTCCTCTTCCAGTTCTGTGCCCAAGCTCTTAACAATTGTCAATAGGAAGCATTAGAGTTAAAAAAAAAAAAAAAATTCCTGCAGTCTCTTTTGCTGCCTTCCAGAGGGGAGGAGTTGCGGGGATCTCAGTCAGTGGCAAGCCAAAGTCATCCTATTAGTGCTGTGTTTTCCAGCTGAGTGACAGGGAATAACTGGCAGTGAGTGTTCAGATCCACCCTGAAGCCTGGGGCAGGAATGAGGAGGAGGAGAAACCAGACACAGCCACAGATCCATCCCACACACACACACAGCCCTGCCTTTCTATGCAAAATGCTTCTGACTCTTCCCTGCTCTAGTCAGCAAAGGGAGAACTGAAAAACTGAAGACCCATGTGAGAGGCAGTGTGGATCCCTGGGCCATGAATGACACTACACCTCAGCATCTGGTGCATCCCATGACTGCTGCCCCTGGAAGACTCTGTGGCTGGAGGATTCTGCTTCAGGTCTCTTTTCTCCTTGTAGGTGTTCTTTGAAGAGGAGGCCTGGAACCAACCTTTGCCTTTGTGGTGAAGCTCAATTTATAGCCATCAGCAGCAAGATGCGTTGAAGAAGACAAATATTTATTTTCTAAATTACACAGATACTGCTGTAAAGGCCTATTGGGAAACACCCAGCCAGGCAGCCAGCTGTTACCATCTTAAGGATGAAATAAGCATTTTGTTTTCTGAAAGATGGATTTTTCCCCAGTCCACTACTGACAGATGTATTTAGTAACAAGGCCTCGTCGTAAAGTTGGACCTGAGTTGGAGATTTAAGGAAATTCCAGAGAATATGCAAAGTTGGGAGGCCTGGTATTGAATGGACGTTTGAAGAAGGGGCTTGAGTCGTCCTTATAACTAAATAACTGCAGGTTCTCCTATAAAGAGTGAAACAATCCTGAATTCTCTGGAGCACAGAAGACAAAGCTTTTGGAAGAGGGTCAACTTCTGGGAGTGTAGAGTCTACTGAACCATGAGCCGCAATGGGGTGTCTTCATCGGTGGCCATCAAGGAGGGTGACCTGGAGAAACGCAGTGACAGCTTCCTCCAGCTGTGGAAGAAGCGAAGGTGCGTGTTGACCGCGGAGGGTCTTCACTTCTACACAGACCCTCGAAAAAGAGGCAAGGCCAAGGTGCTGCGATTTGACTCCTTAGCCAAGTTGGAGTGCGTGGAGAGGAAAGGGGAGCGTGTCTACTTCACGCTGGTGACAATGGAAGGGCAGGAGATTGACTTCCGCTGCAGGGAGCGCAGCCGCTGGAACGCTGAGATCACGCTGGCCCTGGTGGGTTTCCAAAACAGGAGGGCCGTGCAAGAGCTCAGGGCGCGCAAGGAGCATCAGGCCAGGGACATGGGGGATCGTCTAAGGAGCTGGGGTCCGTGACTACCCCACAATCAGTGAGTGAATAAAAGGTATTGAGTTTATCTTTTTTCCTTTAAATGAGACATTTGCAAATAACAAGAATATTTCTGGGAACATAGGAGAATTCACAGGTACAATGCATTGTATGTGAGGCACAATAACACATTTGGTGTTAATCCCTTTTCTCCCAGAGCGGTTAGCAACGTAGTGAAAGGTTTCAGGTCCTCGCTCATCCATCAACGCAAGTGTATGATGCTCCTTTCTTTCATTAGAATTTGAATCATTTTGCATTTCGAATGCAATGTCCCAATTACACTTTGAGTTGCACACACTATTTTTACATAACGAAGCGTGAATGGGGAAACTAATCCTTATTAGTTTACCAGCTGATTGTGCTGTGCTGATTATCTCCTATGTGCAATTCCCACTAATGGTATTACAGTGGCAATGTATTTTAAAGCATGTTACATACTATCTAATATCTGAGTTTCCAGGTTTTCTTCATGGCTGTTCCCAAAGGCTTTGTAGGTATCGGTTGCCAAGATGATTCTGGTGTCAGTGACCCCTGGATGTTAGATCAGGGGTGGCCAACTCCAGTCCTCAAGCACAACCAACAGGTCAGGTTTTAAGAATATCACTGCTTCAGCAAAGGTGGCTCAGTCAACAACCGAACCACTGATTGAGCCACCTGTGCTGAAGCACGGATATCCTTAAAACATGACCTGCTGGTGGCCCTTGAGAACTGGAGTTGTCCACTCCTGGTTTGGATGATTTAAACCCTTTCACTGCCAGAGCGGCCTGCAATGCATTTACAGCAAACTGCAAAGTGTCAGGTCGCTAGCTTCCCACACAGCTTCTTCCTGCAGCCAAACGCTGCAGGAAGAAGCTGGCAATAAGGGTTTACTTAATAAGGTCTCCTGGCTTCAAAATGAAGGCAGAACCAGAGCAAAAGGCAGTACCAGGTCAATGAGAAGGAACTGTAATTAAAACAATTAGCGACTTACTGTACGTACTAAGCATCACAAAATTGGCGTCTTAAACTTTATTTCAATTGTGCCTGTGTGTGCTTTTGTACTAAGTTCAAATTTCTGCGTCACCAGCATGTTTCTTATTTATTTTGACGCACAGAAATGGCGTGCGCTGGGCGCACAGATGTTAATACCTGTAGTTTGTAATAAAAAAGAATATTCATGCGCACCACAAAATCGATTAAAAGCGCGTAAAAAAAAAAGTCAGCCAAGTTCAATTTGGTGTAAATGCTAATAACTCTATTAATGGTCTTAGCACAGAAAGAATTTGCAACAAACATGTAGCAACAAAAAAATGTCCGTTGATGCAGCATGGAAGCTTCATTGTATTGGTTATCAGAACGGGCCATTTTCACAGTATGGCTATTATAATTAGTATTTACTAATACTAGTTGTAAATAAATAAAATACACATCATTCTGTTTTAATTGGAATTGTATCAACCAGGTATTCAACATGAGGAATGCGTCAAAAAGAACTCAAACGCCAAATAATGCCGACTTTTATACACGACGGACATTTTAAGAAGCCTTGTATTAGTTCGTAGCACTGATATTTTTTGACGCAACCTCAATTTGAGAAAATAGTACATTAGTAGAGTTTTTTCCTTTGATAAAACTGGGGCAATTCTTTAGCGCTGAATATGTCCCAGTTTTGCAGCTTGGAGACTGTAACCCCCATAGTCCATCACGAATTTCTTTCCACCACAGTACAGATCAAAAAACATCTATCTGTAGGTCTCTCTCAGCTTCCCAAGGACTACTCCTATATAAGTGAGGGGTTTGTACATCAGGACGAGAGATAATGTCTTCAAACAGGTTCAAACGAGAGATAATGTCTTCAAACAGATAATGTCTTCAAACAGGCAACATTATTTGTGGTTTTTCTTCCTTCAATTGCGCCAGTTTTGCCAAATATTGCCTTTATTTCCCAAATTCCAGTGAACGTTCGCAAAAAATATCAATAAATGGCTCTATATCAAGGGCCACATTAACCTTTAATGCTTGACACCCTTTTTTTTTTTAGCAAAGTTTAACGTTTTTGCGACATTTTTCACTAAACAAATATATATTGAGTCTGTGAAAATTTCACACATCACTAATCCGGACATTATTAATATGTGCCTTTTTGCTTTAGCTTACTTCCTCTTCACACAGTAGCATGTTCTGCTAAACTAAACCCACAGAAAGGCATTTAACCCATGCACTGCTCTGGCCGCCAAAGGCTTTTACAACAAAGGAAAAAAACGAGTTATACTGTAGCTATTTCCATCATTGGTATCCAGTTCTGTGTCTTGGTCCTTTGCTCTGCATTGTGAAACTAGTTTTTTCCTACATAAGACAAAATCTTTCTTCACTCACTTTTTTTACTCGCTATATATATATATATATTTTCTGCCATATTTTGTGTGTGAGCAAAATTGTTTCTAAAATGCAAAATGTTAACGTGGAACATTGTAAAAGAGTTTTTGCACCCCCGAAGGGTAGCGCCAACGTGAATGCAAGACCGCAGTACGACAATATGAATGATGCATGTTTCGGTGTATCACAAGGTTAATTACGTACAATAGTTCAGAGAAATCAAGCCCTGCTATTGGTCAGCCAGCTGCGTGTGACTAGGCTTTTAAAACAATCCTTTGAAGCTGTCAACACATTATAAAGCATCAATCATTTTCAAGTGGTTCATTCAGCCGCTGAAGGATGGGCCATGTTTTACAATGCATCGCTGTCCCCCTCAACTCCAGTCCTCAAGTCTCCACAACAGGTCAGGTTTTCAGGATATCCCAGCCTCAGCCAGGTGGCTCAATCAGTCAGTGCTTCAGCACAGGTGACAGTCTTCGATTGAGCCTCTGATTGAGCCACTTGTGCTGAAGCTGGGATATCCAGAAATCCTGACCAGTTGGGGGTGGCGGGGGCTTGAGGATTGGAGTTGAACACCACTGCTCTAAGGCTGCGCTTATAGTGCCTGGCGACAGCGACGCGACGTCGCTCAGAAACAAATACATGAACTCCGTCGCAAGCGCTTATAGTAAGCGCGACGGCGACGGAGCGACCAAAAATTTTGAAGCCGGGTAAATTTGATTTTTTAGAAACAGTCGCCACATGTGACTGTCTCTAAACCAATCAAATTGTGCGGCCCGCCCCTTTTAGTGATGTCACTGGCCTTGTCGCCAGCGACGTCGCTAAAAATCAAATTACAACTTTCGCCAATGGCGACGGGTGACATCATCGGTTGCATCGCCATCGCCAGCACTATAAGCACGGCCTACAGCAGGGGTGCACAAGATTTTTAAAGGGGGGCGCGGCGGTTGCAGAGGCCCCGCGCTCTTCCCCAATGCATTTAAATGAAATGCCGGGGGATCACGTGAGGCCTCTGCAACTTCACTTACCTCGTTTCCGGCGACATTTTGCCATGGCAACACGGCGTCAAATGACACCACGGGGCCACGTGATGTCACATTGCCATGGCAACGTGACGCCACATGACCCTGCGGCGTAATTTGACGCCAGAGACATGGTAAGGAGGGGGGCGCGAGCAGGGGGGGGAGTGCAGACAGGGGGGCAAGTTTGCACACCCCTGCTCTAAGGCACCACTGTGGTTTGGTGGTAATAATGGAGCATAGGATGTGCCTCATTTATATAATAGCCAAGACAAGGTAAGACAGTGACTCATCGCCCTTGGTAATATACTCAAGGACAGGGCAGCGTCTATATCCATAATGACCAAATCTTTAGCCTGCTCGCTGTAACCTTCAGGCTACACAGATGCTTGGGGAGTGCAGCCTGCCAGTAATGACTTTAGCCTTCATCTGATCACTGGCTGCTTAGCACCTGTTTCTGCCACACAATGCCGCCGGTTTATTACGCTGTAATAAACTGTGCAATAAATCACCAGTCTGTCTGGCTGTAAAGATGCAGCCCAAGATATATATTTTTTAAAGTCACATTTTAATCTGTTGGTTGACAATTGCCTGCACATGTGGTTATGCCTTTCACCAGGGACCGTATACTTGTTATTTATACAGGAGCGCTCCATTCATATCTGCTTATACTGGTTGGGTTTCTAAGCCTACCAGAAAATGGCTGCAGTTTCTTGCTCAGAGAATAATAGTTTTGCTGTCTACGAACAACATGTACAGTATATTATATGATTTCTCAGAGGAAATATTCTTTTTAATGTGTGTATATCTATACACAATATTATATACGCTGACAGTGAATGCAAAGCTGCACATAGAAACTTGTACACAACAGTCCTTGCCAGTCTAGTTCTGGGAGAGAAAGTAAGTCACTTGCATAAGGTATGTATGTATGTATGTCTTTATTTATATAGCGCCATTAATGTACATAGCGCTTCACAGCAGTAATATACAAGACAATCATATACAGAACAAATAATACAAATAACACCTTTTGTGTTGAATTGCTTCAGACAAAAGTACCATTTATGAAAAGGAGTCCCTGCTCCAAAGAGCTTACAATCTAATTGGTTGGTACAAAGAACGTACAGAGACAGTAGGTCACAAGAAGCTGACACTGGGTTGAGACCCAAGGGTGCCCTTCACCCGTATATACCATTGGGTTTCAGTCACAGAGCCACTGCCCATTAAACTTATATTTTTAGATTGTATAAAAGTATGTAAAAAATGACCTTACATTCTTCCTTTCTTGAATATATTTAATAATAATTTCACTTGAACATCCGTGATTTACAATGTAGACTATTTTAAATAGGGAGTCCACAGCACATCTTTTCGGGTAGTGTAGGGGGGCTCAACTCCAGTCCTCAAGCCCACCCTCCCCCAACAGGTCTGGTTTTCAGGATAGTCAAGCTTCAGTACAGGTGCCTCAATCAGGGGCTCAGTCATAGACTGATTGAGCCACCTTTGCTGAAGCAGGGGTATCCTGAAAACCTGACCTGTTGGGGGGCGGGGGCACGAGGACTTGAGTTGAGCGCCCCTTTTGTAGATTATTATACAATGCATCATTTACCTTCAAAAACATGTAGGAACCAGGCTCATGACTCCTGCATTTTCAGAGCCTGCACAAAAGGAGACAGGTGCCTATTATAACTGACATGTGTTTGCCTTCTTTTCTTATTACCAGCAGTAATAATAATTGCACCTCTGACACCTCCAGTGCAAAGTACCGAGTTGCTAACAGGTAGGGCATAGCAACAGGAGGCAGAATTCGCTGAGCTACATAGAAGTCTAGCCAGGAATGTCAGCTAATCAGCAGCTCCCACTGCGGTAGGAAGGTCTGGCTTTCACAAGGTCTCCCATTGAGAGCTGTCTCTGTTTCTGACCCAGAGGCAGGACAAGCCGGGACATGCCCTGTGTCAGAGCCAACACATCCAGTAACAACATACTGTATGCAATTAGTGCACGTTTAAACATTTATAAGCAGATTTTTCTTTTGACTATTGTTGAGCAGATATAATCAGTCCCTCAGTTGGCCACTGACTGTGACTGTTTAAGATGTAGCTGGGACAGTGTCTTTAAAGCAGGATGTCCTGCTGGGATTTTAACACACTCTTTTTCACGAGGGTGCTTTTTAACCTTTGCAGTGCCAGAGAGATGGCAGTTGTTTTGCTTGCCCCTTGGCCACAGAAGTAGTTAATACGCCTATTCATGATTCCTACAGTGGTCCCCCTCCCCATATAAATTGTATAGCATCACTATCAACTTCCTGGTACCCACATCTGTGAGGTTATTGGACAACTATTGATTTGTATCAATGACTGCATTGAGGTCTGTGATCCGGCTGATGCACAAAACCAATGCGACTCGCAACAATCCGTGAGCATTAAAACTGCAGTTCAGTCTTTATTTATTTATTTATTTATTTATTTACTTCAATAGTTTCATGTGTGCAATCTCTAATTACCTAAAGAACTGCATAGCTGCCGGTCAATTCGTTCTCCGTCTATTGATCGGCAAAGTTTGGCGACATCTTTAAATATGGGGAATGTAAATCGTTGATATAGGAACAAGCATGCTTGTTAAAATAGAATACAAGAAAATTGGTCTTTCAAAGTTGCAGGATATTGCCTGAACTGCAGCTTTAACAGGTCACAAGTCTCACATGTTGTTCTAAAATGGCTGCTGACTTCTCTTATAGATGTAAAGAAGAATTCCTGTTGATCAAATGCTTTTAAATATATATATAACACAATGCGTTAAATATTCTATAAATGATATTTTTGCTTGGTATCACCTTGAGCAGCTCCCAATGTCTATAGACCAGGGGCGTGCACGATTCTCTGCGGGGGGGCACGGCGGTTACAGAGGCCCCGCAGAGAATCTCTTTCCGCGCAGGGCCTCTGTAACTTCACTTAGGCCTCGGTCCCGCTGCGCTCGGTGGCGCGGGCGGCCACACGCGAGTTCCCCACCAGCAGGGGAATCCTGCGGAGCCGGTCCCGGTCCACCCTGGCTGCACAGCTTACTACACGCTGTGGCGCGTCAGCCGCTATGGGATACAAGAGAATGGTGTTCCCTAGCGTTGACGCGTCACGTGGTGTGGCTGTGAGCCAATGGGGAGGGGAGGCTTGAGGAGGAGGAGAGGCTTCGGGGAGCGGGGAGGAGTGTGGAGTGAAAGCGTGAGTGCCTGTCTGTATGTGTGTATGTGTGTGCCTGAGTGCGTGAGTGCCTGAGTGCGTGAGTGCCTGCCTCTGTGTGTGTGAGTGTGTGTGTGTGCCTGAGTGCGTGATTGCCTGCCTGTGTGTGTTGCTTTACTTACCCGAGCCGTGGAGGGAGGGGGGGAGAGTAGCGGGTCCCTCCGCTCAAGCCACGCCCCCCCTTCCGCTCCCTACAGACCACATATCGGTCTGTGTATGTCAGCGACCCGCCTGTCTGCAGTGCGGGCGTGCTGACTCTGGGAGCGGGGCCTTAGCCTTACCTTGGCTCAGGCGGCTTCTGGCGACGCGTCGCTATGGCAATGCAGTGTCAAATGACGCTGCGGGGGTCACGTGACACTACGTTCCTGTGACATCAGAGCCAAGGTGAGGAGTGGGGGGGGGGAGAGAGTCGGCAAGGGGGCGCCGGAGAAAAAGAATGCGCACTTCCAGTGTAGACATTGCTACATATTGTAGCACGCTCATTTTTAGGTTCAAATTTGACCACTTCTGCAAACAGGACACACTATACGTTGCGAATCTAAGGTCAACTATTTTTTTTAGGACATTGTAGCTATAAAACTGAGAGATAATTTCACTGCTGCCCAATAACCCCTTTGCTTCCACAACCACAAGGGGACTGCGACGCTTTGCAGAGCAATGTGTGTCAAATCAGCTTTATTGGCATGACGAAAGAACATTTCAGTCTCCCCTGGCAGCGTAGGGGTTAAGGATCAGTGCCCCTGTGTGGGTTGCTTGTTTAAAAATCTTAGCTCTAGTTTTGTTAACACTAATCCAGCTGTACTGCATTCTGAGCAAGCCTTGGTAATCACCCCTTCCATGACCAGACTGGCAAAAGTTAAAATGCAATAAACAAGCCCAGGCAGTGTTTATGAAATCCAGGGTAATGACTTTGACAAAGAGATCAAACAACTTGAGGATGAGCAGACATGTGACCTCCTAAACCAGGACCTTCCATTCCAAGCAGATTTAAAGGCACAAGAGCCGTTGTCGTAGAGTTGCAACCTCTGGGTGATTTGTGTGAAATGGTGCAATTTGCTCCAAAACACAGAAAAAAATATCCATCGGTGTAAATTTGCACTAGCGACATATGTAGAAGTGTGTTATATAGAAGTTTGTTATTTTTGCTTCTTACATTTGGCGTAGATGTTTTAGGAGTACAGGGTAACGTGGCGTTAACCTCTGCTTCTCAGATTGGGCGGATTTATTTAATGCAAAGAAAAAGAGAATGCGGCATCAATAATAGGCGCACATTTGCATACATCACATAATATTACACTATATACTCCTCAAGCTCTTCCTTTAACCACTCCCCAAAATTCTCACTGCCAGAAGTGACGAAAAATTGGAATCAAATCATCTTGATACATTTTATGTCTGGCTATTTAACCACCTGAAACCGACAATGGTGTGTTGTATATAGTGTGTATCTCTACACACTTGTAGACTCACAGCTTTTCATCATTTTGTATCATGTACACCAGGGCTCTACCTCGAGTTCTCCAAAGGGGCCAGATCAGAAACCGTGGACAAGCTTATTGTAATGTGTTTGTAGGTACAATACTTTTGAAGACTCAAATGATAAGATTTCATCATTTTACAAGCATAACATATGTACCATATATAATGATATTACCTTAACCTACATGGGAATTTCTGTGTGAAAAACTGCACTTAGCTACTTAAGGCCTCGGACATGGTAGCATTGACAGCGCTCAGCAGGAGTTTTTTTTCTGTCCCTGCATGAGCGTCAGCGTGCACGCTTGTGTGCCGGGTGGCGCGGAGGCGGGACGCGGGGCTAGCGCGCCACGTCACGGCGCCAACGTCACGGACTGCCATTGGCTTTTGGCAGTCACGTGACCGGCCCTGCGCTTCCCTCAGCGGGAAAACGTAAATTTCCCTGTCGGCTGCAATTCCACATGCCTCCGCACGCCTGCGGAAGTGCCGACTAAAGCCGTGCTGATAGGGATAATGTTTCCCCTCAGCACGGCTCAGCGTGCCTCAGCATGGTCTTTTTGACCATGGCCCTGGCCTTAGCAGCTAATACGAAATGATCAGGAGAGTCCAAGGGCCACTTCGAGGCCTGTCTCGGGCCACATTTGATCCAAGGCTCACTAGTTGAGGAGCCCTAATGTAGACGTTCCTTTAAAGGTATATTTTGTGCACCACCACCCAAAGAAGTAATAAACACAAATATAAGGAGAATATCAACACCAAACAACATTTAAATAAAATGTTATATATATATATATATATATTTTTTTTTTGTAAACTAAGACTCTTTTTTCCCCCTTGTGCAGATTTGTCAATCTCAGTGAAACAGACCAAACAGCTCTTCCCTTTTCTTCTTGCTTCTCTGGGATCTGCACAAATAGACCAGCCAACAAGTCCAAGGATGAGGAGACGACTCAGCTGGCAGATGATGGCACAGCTTGCACTCCGCAGGAGACATTGGTAGTGTCCTGATTAAAAGGCCGTTCTTTCATGAACTTGGAAATCTTCAACCTAATCTCCCATTGTAAGGAAAGACGATACATCCTTCACCTTTCTTACTTTCCATGAGTGACAGGATTAGGAGGGACTTTGACCACAACAAATACCTTTAAAAGGCAACCTGATAGTGGTCATAAACCTTCCAGAATCAAGACCAAACCATGGAACTGCTACATTTGGGTAATATTTGTGCCAGCCAAATATTTGATGAGGAAAGTTGCATTACATGTATGAGCTGTGTTATAGTATGCCAGATGGGCACTGTTGACTTCTGGGTACACTAATAGCTTTGAACCTTTGATAGTTACTCTTTGCTCTCCCCTTCTATTGACCACTGGAGCTGTAGTGAGGTTTGTGGCTTATATGTAATTTTTTTTTTAATGTGACTTTTAAATAAACAATGTATTCAGTGCTTGGTATTCCCACTACGTTTACAGTAACACACACACACACACACGATGAAATCAGAAAATGTGTTGGAGCAACATGGAGAAAAGAGGCTTGCAACCACAGTACGTGGATGATCATTGAGGAGGCCTTCATCCAGAAGTGGATGGACAAGGGCTGAAGATAATAAGGGGGGGTTGGGGGGGGGGGGGTGTTATTCCTGCAGTCAAATTGCATTGAACTAAAAAAAATGAACTAAAACTCTTGCTTATAAGAAAGTTGAGAAAAAGCACAGTACATTGCATTGTTGGCTTAAACAACAAACAAATAGCCAAAATTCAAACCAGACTAACCTGTGCTGGAGATAAGATAACCTCAAGTTCAGTTTGAACTCGTTGTCTAAAGGAAACATGCTTAAATTTAATCCAGCTGCGTAATTTTTTTTGTTTCATTACCAAAAGATACCCTGGCAAACTTCCGAATTTGCAGTAAAGAAACCAATCTGGTACCAAAATCTGCCAAATTTCAACCTGATCCAGTTTATGTATCAAAATGTTATAAGCATTTGAAATTAGGATGCAAGCAGAAATAGCTGGTTTACAATTCACTATATCAGCATATCTGGGAAAGGCATACACATTTAAAAATACAGTTTACTACAAATATACCAATAGTGTAAGGGTACTGGATCAAAATCTAAACACCTGGAACCGTGAAATCCAACACCAAGAAAGGTTACATTGCAAGTTCGGCTGTGATTTTCAATGTTCCACAGATATCAAGTTTCTCTCATTGGTGATTGAGTCTAATTTATTCCACGCATACTCTCTGTTGTACTCATTCCAAGCCTCAATGTCCTTGCAGTTGTGTGGACTCACTTAAAAAATGAGATATTCATAACATATTGGTTGTGGAACCCTAAATCTCACATGTGGATGTTTCAGCTTTGGCACGCAATGCATGGGGTATTATAGCCCCCGACAGCAAAAGACTGACAGTTCTAAAATGCTTAAGTGGTTCTCAACGCCAGTCCACCAGAACTCCCAAAAGGTCAGGTGTTAAGGCTATCCCTGCTTCAGCACAGGTGGTTCAACTCAAATTACTGAGTTTAGATATATAAGCTTAGTTCAAAGCATGTTCCAGAGAAAATGCTTGATAATTCAGGAGATACATGAAAGGGTTTTAGTGACTACTATTTACAACTGCAGAGGGTACTCTTAACATTATAAATCACCACCAAAATAATCGAATATTGCTGTCTGTACAGCAAATAAAAATATCACTTGTGAGCACAGTCACGTTTCAGACAGGTCTGCAACTCCACTTTTCAACATTATCTCTTAGCACAGGGGTGCGCAAACTTTTGCTTCTGCGCCCCCCTGCAATGTGTCCTTTGGTGCTCGAGCCACCCCCCCCCCTTCACTTAATTCGGCGGCAAATGACGCGCGCTGCTATGGCAACACGCTTCATGCCGCATGACCCCCTTGACGCTGCATTGCCATGGAGACACGTCCAGACGCCGGCTGAATCTCGGTAAGTTGAGCTTGCAGATGCCTCACGCGATCCCCCGGCATGTAATTTTAATGCCTTGGGGAAGAGCGCGAGGCCTCTGCAACCCCCCCCGCCCCAGAAGAAACATATCACACCCTCCAGTCTTAGCATAGTGATTCCACTGCAGCCAGGGATTCTGGGAAATGACATGCAAATTGGCACAAGCCTGCAAACATCGGTTGCCATAGGAGCCACGCTTTGTTCCTCTGTACTGGAAGCCATTGCTGCATAGATCGCCTCAATAAATCAGGTGGGTTTGTCACACCAGTCATAACAGTGGGGTACCCATTAACAAGTTACATGCAACACTGCTATTTACAATGGGGTGATTACATCTATCACCCCTCCAACTAAGTTCTGAACAAAAAATAAGCAGCCTGCATAGAATTGTCATTTTGTCACCAATACAAAACCAAAAAGTTTTTGTACATTTATGCAAATAGCATTAAAAGGCCACATTTTATTACCTTTTCCAGAGAGTGGTGCTACAATTAATTATAATGTGTGAGGGTTTCAGTGAAAGCTCTTGACACCAAAGGAGGACCAACAAATATAATTTAAAGATTCAGAACATATGTGTTACTAGCTGATATACCCGGAGTTGGCCGGGATAAAATTTTCCCGCTCCCCCTCGCTCTACGCTCACCCCTCCCCCTCGCTCTACGCTCACCCCTCCTTTCACATCTCCGGCGGACTTACTGTGGGGCGGGGTGTTCGCTGCGGTGGCGGGCGGGAGCAGGGTCGTCAACAGAAAGCATGGGGCCCAGGACAAATGAAAGGAGCAGGGCACCCCCCTCCCCCCCATAGCGCACCTACCAGGGAAAAATATTTTTTAGCGCACAACTTGAACGTAACCGTTTTCTTATTGTCATACTGAAAAAAAGATTACAATGCAACCTGTTTCTTTTTATATTTTCCACAAAAGATAGGTGACTGAGTGGGTGCACGGGTGGGTGACTGAGTGGGTGGGCGGGTGGGTGGGTGCGCGGGTGGGTGACTGAGTGACTGGAAGGCAGGAGCGGGGGGGTGTGAAGGCAAGAGTGAGGGGGGGTGAAGGCAAGAGTGGGGGGTGGGTGAAGGCAAGAGTGGGGGGGGTGAAGGCAAGAGGGGGGGGTGAAGGCAAGAATGGGGGGGGTGAAGGCAAGAGTGGGGGGGGTGAAGGCAAGAGTGGGGGGGTGAAGGCAAGAGTGGGGGGGGGGTGAAGGCAAGAGTGGGGGGGGGTGAAGGCAAGAGTGGGGGGGGGTGAAGGCAAGATTGGGGGGGGTGAAGGCAAGAGTGGGGGGGGTGAAAGGCAAGAGCGGGGGGGGGTGAAAGGCAAGAGCAGGGGGGGGTGAAAGGCAAGAGCAGGGGGGGGTGAAAGGCAAGAGCAGGGGGGGTGAAAGGCAAGAGCGGGGGGGGGTGAAAGGCAAGAGCGGGGGGGGGGTGAAAGGCAAGAGCGGGGGGGGGGGGTGAAAGGCAAGAGCGGGGGGGGGGGTGAAGGCAAGAGCGGGGGGGGTGAAGGCAAGAGTGGGGGATGAAGGCAAGAGTGAGGGGTGGTGAAAGGCAAGAGTGGGGGGGGGTGGTGAAAGGCAAGAGTGGGGGGTGGTGAAAGGCAAGAGTGGGGGGGTGGTGAAAGGCAAGAGTGGGGGGGTGGTGAACGGCAAGAGTGGGGGGGTGGTGAAAGGCAAGAGTGGGGGGGTGGTGAAAGGCAAGAGGGGGGGTGGTGAAAGGCAAGAGCGGGGGGGGGTGAAAGGCAAAAGCGGGGGGGGGTGGTGAAAGGCAAGAGCGGGGAGGGGGGTGAAAGGCAAGAGCGGGGGGGGTGGTGATGAAAGGCAAGAGCGGGGGGGGTGAAAGGCAAGAGCGGTGGGGGGGGTGAAAGGCAAGAGCGGGGGGGGTGAAAGGCAAGAGTGGGGGGGGTGAAAGGCAAGAGCGGGGGGTGAAAGGCAAGAGTGGGGGGGTGAAAGGCAAGAGCGGGGGGGTGAAAGGCAAGAGCGGGGGGGTGAAAGGCAAGAGCGGGGGGGTGAAAGGCAAGTGCGGGGGGTGAAAGGCAAGTGCGGGGGGGTGAAAAGCAAGAGCGGGGGGGTGAAAAGCAAGAGCGGGGGGGTGAAAAGCAAGAGCGGGGGGGGTTAAAGGCAGGAGCGGAGGGGGTGAAAGGTAGGAGCGGGCGTGCGAGCTAGAGGCGGCAGCGGGCGAGAGGCGACAGGCCTGGAGTGTATGCAGCGTGCGGGCAGGAGAGAGGCGGCAGGGAGAGAGGCGACGGTCGGGCGTGATAGCGGGCGGAGATGCGGCTGCTTGAAGTGGTGGTGTGAGGGACTGGTGATGCGGGGGGCCGGTGGCAGTGTATGTGAGGCGGCGGTGAGAGGGACTGATGGTGTGGTTCGAGGGGGGGTGGTAATGCGGGTGTGAGGGACTGATCCGGCGGGGGTGCGGCCCGGGTGTGGCTGGTGGATTTCAGTACCAGATGACGGGCCGGGTGTGAGGTGCGGCTGGGGGGGTTGCAGGGGCGCTCGGTGAGGAGGAGAATCTGCGGCTGCACTCCGCTCAGAGGGGCACGCGGTGTAGCCGTGGAGGGCGGGACACACGGGGGGAGGCGAGGTACACCGGCTTATGAGAGCTGTGGGGGGGGGGGGACACAGGGGGGGGGTGAGCCAATGAGAGCTGTGGGAGGGCGGCCTGCCCACGGACCGACGGACCAATCAGATTGCCCCTAGACACGTACATACAATGGTTTCAAAAAAATATATATAGATAATAAGGATACGAACTAAAAAGTCAGCTACACACACTGCTCATTACAACTCTCAGCTATTTGTGATACAAGTTGCTACAATGATCTGATCAGAGTGTTCCTAACCTGACCCGAGTGAACCTTTTAATACAATGAAAACAAACTGGGATTGTTAGCTCTAGGCCCACAACAGGCCAGCTGTTGCTTTGAGAGCTTGTATACGGTATCATCTACGTATATTTTGTGAGTATTGATCCAACATTCCAAGGAGAAACCGTTGCAAGTAGTCTGGCTCCCGGAAACGAGGTAGGGGAACAAAGTATTTATAAAGAATAAAATCTCACTCCGTATCTTACATTCTATCTACTCATTCCATTTATTTTCACCAACATGATCAGTCATAGATATTTACTAGAGTCACAAGACCGATTATTAATCGAAATACTGCTGCACAAAACCAAACACCATTTTCTCAAACACAACCAAGTAGCTGGAGGGATGCTTCTCAGCAGCTCCCTGTAAAGGGACACGCTTCATTCACTATAGCTGGTAGGAATGTTTGAACTTTGTTGTGTGTGTAGTTATTTGAGAGAAGTGGAACAGATCCAGTTTGCAGACACTTTGTAGCAATTTCAGGATGCAAGTCCAGACATGAGACTTCCCATCTGACTGTATCCGAAGGTGACGCTAAAATTCAGGTCACATCAGGTCAACTTGACCGTTGAGTCCATCCATTTTCCTACATGTTTTCAAGACCAACATTTGCATTCGCCCTCCATCACCATATTGGGCCATTCCAAAGCAGATTTGTACCCTACTTCAACTAGCATCTCCGGGTGGCTGTTCCATGTATCCAATATTCTTTTAGTAAAGTGGGCCCTAACATTTCAATGTACTTATTCTGCAGCCACAGCGTATATGCTCGATATAAGTATGGCCAGATAGCTTAACTCAGCCCCTTTTCAAAGCACACCAAGTCCTGTGATATTTTCTTAACTTTATGGGAAAGGTAACAAACGTATACAGGCACTTGTAGAGCTGGTATGATGTGGTGAGAGAGTGCTTCTCTGTGTGGGTGCTCTGTAATCAGAGGCAGGTAAAAACAGAATGGCCTTGCCCAGGTGTGTAGCATAAAATGTACTCAGCCAGTACAGGATGGAAAAAGGTAGTGAGGGTTCCTGGGAGACAAGAATAGTCTCAGGACTAAAATTATTTTGTCAGACAGAGGGGGGGGGGGGGGGGCGGCAGGTGGGGGGTGGAATGACCCATTTTCAGCTAAGATAACTGAGGTTGCTAGGGCAACTAAGACTACAGGCTGTGTAGAAAAAAGGGACATGTAACAAATGTATCATTTACACAGGCACTGAGTTTTCAGAGCAGAGAAGCATGCAGGACAGTACTCTTAAATATTACAACATTGAATCACAGATTTTACACTCACTTTAGCCTGACCTCTCCTACATACTAAGGCTTTTTTTTTTTTAATATTAAGGGAGAATGCAGCAGTTTACTTGACAAGTCACACAGCCCCCACCTAACCCGTTAATGGGAAATTTAAAAAAAAAAAAAAAAAATAAACTTTATACTTCTACTTAAATGGAGATTTGTTTTTCCTTTTCAAACAAACCTATTTTACTCTGCTGGAAAATTGCAGTGTGCATAGCTTGCCATATTGAAAGATGCTCATTTTCCCATTGCTCAGCACACACAATATATGGCCATCTTTCTGACATAAGAAAAGCTGGGAACAGTTCATGCCAGGGTGCAGGAAGGACTGCAAGGAGTTCATTTGCACTTCATTTACAGCACATTCTTGCTGTGTCCTGCCTGCTTTGTTCAACTCCCATTTCCAGGTCAACATCCAAAGATACAATTCTTTCATACATGGGGAAACACACACACCACTGAGTTAAGTTATATATAGTTACACCCACCCTATACAAGTTTACTGACAAATTGAGTTTATTTCCTTAAAATAGCTTTATTAAGAAGTCACATTAGATTGAGAACGAATGGCATTGAAGCAATGTAATTGCTGTACATTTAGTTAATGGCCCTTGGTTTTTAACCTCAGTGATCCAGCGCCTAGCCCTGAATGTAGTAGTGTAGAACGAATAAGACAAAAAACAGCTGGTATACAAAGGGTCGACTAGTCAACAGTAAACAAATGTCAGCTTGATTATACCAAGACCACTAGTTGTATCTCAAGTAACTTGTTACTATTTAAACAGCAATAGCTTGGCAGTTGGAGCCATAAAAACGACATGGCTAAACCCAGCGGCTCCCACTGACGTCAGACCATAGATTTAAAAAAAAAAAAAAAAAAAAAAAAAAGGGAACTGGAACATTGCATTTATGGTTACATGCAAAATGCATAAACCAGGGGTGGCCAACTTCAGTCCTCAAGAGCTAGCAAAAAGGTCAAGTTCAGGATACCCCTGCTTCAGCACAGATAGCTGTGCCACCTGTGCTGGAGCAGGGATAGCCTGAAAACCTTACCTCATTGGTTGCTCTTGACTGGAGTTGGCTACTGCTGGCATACATCCTTTTACAGACCTATGTTGTAATGGTATCTAGGTGGTGTAGTGCAGGATTCTAGTATCTTCCAAGATTTAGTTCTATATTTACTTTTAATGGTACATTTACTTAAATTAAGTTTACAAGTAGCACATTATAGTTGCAAATTTGGTCTTTGTTATAGGTTCAAATGGGTAAGCAGGGTCTAAATAAAAAAGTTTTTTTTTTAAAGGGCTGATGCGATTGCCTCAATAGGAAGGCTTCCAAAAAATCACAACCTGTTAATTAGTATAAAGAATAAAAAATTACACCCGATTTTAGGATTGAAAAGGGAGCCATTAAATAAGTATCAAAAGCTTGATCTTGGCTGGACTTTGTATTTATTCTAAAAGATCTCACAAGCTTTTTCTGCAGTGCATCAGCTTAACCACCATTAAAGTGCAATTGCCATCACACTTCAGTGATTAGATCCAACACTAGGGTCGTAACATGAAATTCCTACATCCTGCAGTGATTTCCAGCTCAATACAATCATACAAAACAATTACATCACAAGATTCGTTCGGTGGGTGGCGATATTGAAGCGCCATTTTCCTATGTCTCTGCAACACTCATTGCATCCAATCCGCCTTTTCCCAAAAAGGCCAAACGCACGTTCCTTTAAGACAAAAAAAATGCTGGTGCAAATATGCTGGTTTCAAATAGCATGACAACCATGCTAGCTGATGTGCTTGCTCATACCATTTGGTAGTGTCCAGACATCCAGATTAGGGGGAAAAGGTCAAGTAGTATTTTACAGTTGCTGGTAAGAAATCCTCGAGATAAGTGCCCAACTACAGCATGTTATATTGGCAAGAAAAGAGTTTGGCATTAACCAGTCGCAAACCAAGGTTTACATCTCAAAACAAGGAGGTTTTTACACGCAAGGATTCTGCAACTTTCCCTCAAGCTGGATCACTACTCAATTTGAGGGTGCATAAAGAAAATAAGGTATTACACTGAAACAAAAGAAAGATTCCTCTTTTTATTGAGGTAATGGTTAAAAAAAAGGGGGGTAAGGAATCATACATCAAATCAAGGGCTCTCCATCTTTAAATCTTGCAATGCCTCAAGGTCGACAAGATGGGTAAAAAGAAAAAAAACAAAAAATAAACTTTAAAATATGGTCTACTGTGTTAGAAAGGCGACTGGATCCCTTTAACAGTAGATGGGCAGTTTCAATATGTTTAGCTTTATCTGCTGATCCATTTGAGGCAAGAGGAAATTCTGTAGTGTTCAGGCCAGGGTACAGGAGGGACTGCTTGGGACTTAATACTTCCGGTAAGTTTTCTGAAAGTCGCCAGTGTTCAGTCGGGGGCGTGGAAGCTCACCAAAGAGCTGCGTACTGTCATGAGCCAGAGCACGCATGCTGGCAGCAATTCTCTCCAGGTCCGGAGATGGCACCTGGGTAGAAACAGACATGGGAGAGATTCATAGCAAGAGATCTAATTACGCAGAAAGTTTTACTGGCATGTTTACATGATAAAACGTAAAGACAAAATATATATCATGTCATTGTGGACACAGGACCAGCCACAGATCATGTCTAGCAACCCAAGCGTGGCTAAAAATCACACTTCCTTGCACCAATCTTCATGGACCACTGTTCAATATGCGGTGAAGCAAAGTGTCAAAGTACTTAACCAGTAGGAGACACTGCACATTTATAACATTTAATAAATTTTTTTTTTTTTTTTTTTTTTTTTAAATTAAGCTTTAAGATTGATACAAAATAAACATACCCTGTACCGTCTTTAACAGCCACTTGGGGCATATGTAAGTGGTGCAAAATCAGCTCTTCAGATACAAATACCCTATTCATTTATTTTTTGGTCAAAATTACACAAGTTGCCTTAAAGCACACCAGTAAGACAGGCAAGTGCACCTTAGGGTGAAAGATGGGGCTGGAAAACCAAACTTTATTTTTACTGTACTAATAATTTTGGGGGATCTTTAGCATACAAGAGCCACACTGTGGCCAACACACACACAAATACACAAAAAAAACAAACACCCCTCACAAGACAGATCACTTTGAAAAGCAATATCCTCCTCTGACACTTCAAAAGCAGATGTGCATTGAAAGATTCACTATGACAGTACAGGTATAGCTTTCCAAAGGTGGCGTTGTCCGTGCTCCAGCATTGATGCCGAAGACAAGGAACCCAAGTACCAGCAGGATGATTTCATGGTGATTTACACCTGTAAACGTTATTGTATGCATGTTTTGACTTTATGCAGGTAACAAACTTAACTAGGCAATTAGTTTAAATGTCAATGCTGCCCAAGTGCCATACTCAAATTCCCACCTTGCCATTTTCTTCATCGGATGATTTATTGTTATGCCTCTTATCCTTGAAGCCCCAGACTGGTACAGAGACAGGCAGAGACTTTGCATACTGCTGATAGCTGCGTTGGGGAAAGGGCTGTCCAGGGGCATCTTCACTCAGACTCCCATCTGAAAGTAAGAAAGTCTCAAGAGTAATAGTTGGGACACTCAACAAGGTTCTTACCTTCCAGACACTTTACTATAAGAGGTTATTTTACTTATAGCCATGTTTATCCGACTAGGAATATGTGAGAGTTACTGGGTTAATTTAGTATTAATACTGTAATTTTAGGTCATTAAATGATACTTTCTGCCCAACAATTCTGAAGTGTGGTCAGTCAACATTCCATTGTAGACTCAAGCCACAGCAGGATGGCAATCAATAGGTCTCATTGAACTACTTTATTTTCAGTCATTTTGGCTATACAGGGTACATAAACTGTATGGCAAATCTACAAGCCAATGGCATTTACAAAATTAAGGTACTTTTAGTGCAAAACTTCAGCAAATGCAGCAATGTGCCCAGGGTACATTGTAGTTTTGCTTTGAGTCACCAGGTGATTTGGAGTGTGACAATAGAATAGGTGCAGTTACATAATGCACATTAGTCATTTTATCCACCTCTGTGGCCAAAAAAAAAAAAAAAAAAAAAAAAAAAATTAGCTGGGGGGGTTGTTATACACTTCTAGGGCAGAAGAAAAGTCAAATAGGTTTGATTTGGGACAACTGGGAGAAGGAAACAATTTTTTTTTTTTTTAAAGTGGAGTGCATCAAAGAAATCCCTTTAGCATCGATAACCAAGCCACCTGGTTACTTGTGTGAAGGCACTGAAGCAACACTTCTTGTAACGTTCAAATTTATCCAGATCCTCAGACAGGAAACAACTTTCCATATGATAAACAGTTTACCATTCCTCCTCTGATGTGCTTAACATACCATAAAACATTTTACCAATCATTTAAGATAATGTTAGCACAGTGTGTTTAGCAGCTTGAGTAACAATGCCAAATTAATATATACAAATTAGTGTCAGTAAACATGGATGGCAGTATTTCTCCAATGTATCATCTTTACCAAAATGCATATTGTGATGAAAAATAAGGCTCTTTAACCCTTTTTTTCTTGCCTCCCAGCCTGAATTTTCTGTACTCCCCACCTTCATACATAAAAGCAAGTGTTTTCTACAGTATAAGAAAACTACCACTGTCAATTTGCAGAAGTGTACCCATAACAGGTTCCAAACAGTAACTAAAGTTGGCTTTTTCCCCTAGTAAAAACAGGATTGTCAAAGACTAGTTATAACATAAGTAAATGGAAAACGGAATGTTTAGTGGTAGAAAAGCTCAACAACTATTGCACACCATCAACTATTGTTAAAGCATCACTTCCCTATTTCGTTAGAATGGTGCTCTGTAAGCACAGATCGTGACGAACACAGGTACACCAATGCAATATAATTGTCTGGCCTCCAGCCTTGATATATAATTTACTGTATGTTGTACACCTGAGAAACAAATTTAAAGTTTCACTACAGCTAAGCACAGATACTTTGGAAGTTCCATCAATGTATTCCACGTGGCATGAGATCAGACTCCAAAAGACTGTTCATGGTCCCAAGGCTCAAAGTATCCGACCGCTACTCTTACCGTGCACCCCAAAACTGAAACAACCTACCGGAGACTCACATCCACCAGTAAGGTCTTTCAAAACTAAGGCTCTCACATTTTTATCTGGTCTGTAACATACGCCTATAATATATATTTTCTTTAACTGTGCATGCAATGTCTTGAATAAAATGTATACCCTGTTCACTTATGTATTTGTAACCATGTATTATTTGTCTCAACTATGCCCAGGACATACTTTGGGGGGGGGGGGGGGCGCAAGGGAGAGAAAGGAGTTAACTCAATGCATTACTTCTGGGTAAAATATTTTATAAATAAAGCATACCATCTGTGCTTTCTTCTTGGTCAGACTCAAAAAACGGTTCGCAATCTTGGCTGGTGGAGTCTTCATCCATCACAAATAGTCCTGTTACCATAATACAACATTAGAGAATAGCAATGTTTGCAAGACAGACATTTGGCATCATGGTGCCCAATACCAAATGGGCACACTTAAATTGGATAGCCAGCTGATTAATAATGTCTAGTTCCTACACTGCCATCTAGTGTAATACTGCTTAGAGACTTTTGCCCATAAGGAATGTAAACAGCATGCAAATATGGTAGACTAGCCTACAAAACTAGTGTATGGACCAAAGTTTAATCTAAAACAAAAAGTTTCAATTTATAGAACGGGATACTTCCCTTTTAATATGTTGTTCAATAACACAATAATTTTAAAGGTTATTATTTATAGCAATTAGTACAGAACATAGAGGTCCAGTGTACTTTTCTTGCATACTTTCTAATTTACTGTAGATGTATCCCATTCTGGAAAGGAATCGTGAAGATTGAGACTTTCAAAGTCATTACTTAAAGGTAGATAAGGTTAGTTGGGGGTTTTACTGCCTCATCCCTTTTCAGAGAGGTCACCATTGAGCAGAACCTGTCTGGATCAAGGATTAGTACAATGCAACAGAAAAGCCGCTCATTTATCTGGTGGTAATGCAGTTTGTATTAAAAACAGATCTGCAAGTGTTGCAGAGGCCTGAGAAAACGGTGTGTAAAGTGTTGAAGCCCTTCTAACCAGCCCATCCTAGGACCAAAGGGTTAAAGCAAGGGCATGTATTTGCCATGGAAGCATCAAATTTAGAAGCTATTTTACAACCAGATGTAGGGTTACAATATGGTATTTGAGCATAAGACTGTTAATCTTCACATCAGCTGGTTACTTGTAATGTACTTCTGATGCCATCATTAAGCAAACAATTTTAAGTAGCTGATCAGCCTCAATTCAGCCGACCTAAAGGAACACATTAATTTCACAGTACTGTATACAAACAAGTCATGTTTGCTGGAAGTGAGGGAATCTTCCCAGATTAAGCATGTCAGTGTATGGCTATCAGTGCCAGCTTTGTGAGGCAGTTCCTTAAACTCAAGTTTGTTGCCAGGCAGGGAGAGATCCAAATAGAAATAGCCAAAGTAGCAAAAACTAGGACGTGGTGACCAAAAGTTAAAAATAAATAAACGTAGTTTTTTTTAATTAATTACTTGTCACCATGTCCTAGCTTTGCTACTTTGGCTGTGCACCGGCAATTTCTATTTGGATCTTTCCCAAGCCTGGGAGCATGCCTGGCGGGTGTCATCGCAGGAGGACCGTGAGGAGTTTAAAAGAGAGTTCTTAAACATTGTGCTTTAGTTTTAAGTCAGTTGTTTTGTCTGCTAACCCCCTCCTTATCTGGTGTGGATTGACAGTGTCGGTAGTTCTGCTTTTGCAGGACACTCCCTCCTTTATTAGTGAGGCTTGATACCTTCATGATTAGTGTGGATACAACACTGCACTATATATTTATGGACTCATGATCTCTGCTGCAGATGTGTAAAGATTGAACTGGACTATCACTGTATTAGTTTGTGTGGTCTTTTTAGCACCGGATTCTAGTTTTGCATTAATCCTACCCACCAATCAGTTCTCAGGCAAGTCATTAAAGGAGCGCTGTAGAAATGTGTCAAAAGCACATAATATGGATTATATCATGGAGTTTCACATATGGCCAAGACCCAATGCTGAACATTACAGCACCACCAAATCTCCCATTACACTCCAAATGCACTACTCACCTGTTGAGTCACTAGGAATCTCATGTTCAGCAGTCTTGTCCTGGAGGCTTTGCTTGTTGTAATCATCGTCGTCATCTTCTTCCTCCTCCCTTGCTTCCAAATTGGGCATCTGTTCGGGCGTTAGAATTTGGGGCACAAGCTTGGGTCGGTCATTGTCCTCTATGGAGGAAAAGCTCTCCTTACCATAGATGGAAGGGTAGCTCTTGGAGTAAGAGTCCTGCTTGCCCGCAGAGTTCTCTTTGCTGGCTTTGTGGATGGGTACTGGGTTAGTTAAAGCAGTAGTCTTGTGCACTACAGCAATGTCATCAAGGTAGCGCTGGGTGGCATCCAAGAGCACCCCACTGCCATGAAATGTATAAGCGAAGGTGGAGTGCATCTTGGGTTTGTATGCAGTGATTAGCACAATGTCATTTCCAGTCTGTCGGCGATACTGCTCTGCAGCATGGATTAAGGCTTCCCAGCACTCCTTGTGATTGTCAGCCATGTCAGTCATGTTTGAGAGATGTTTTGTACCCTAGTGTAAAAAAAAATAAAAAAAAAATCATAAAGTACAATATAGGACATGTATAAAGGGCAAAATAAGGTGCCACAATAGGGACAAGAAATACACTTCGATGCAGTCCTACGTAGGATCAAAGTGAACACACAAACTAAGTGGTTGACATTTTACCTAGGTATCCCAGAGATGTCAAACAAACCTATATATGTATTAGATTTAACCTTTTAATAAAGTGCAGAAACTCATATTACCAATCATAGCCTTCCAGGATCCTTTTAATGAAGAAAAAAATAAATAAAAATCAATTTTTCAAAAAAGGCACAAAATATTATTTTACGTTCTGTAAATCTATTATCTAGTTGACCTTAGACATGTCATCGAACACAGGTCTGCAGCTTTAGATATCAGAATCACAACTATATTACAAAAAACAATAGTTCTGTTTTAAGCAGACAGACCATGAATAAGATTCAGAAACTGCAGTCATTTGTGACTTTTGAACCGTTTTGCAGTGACAAGCACAGTTACAAGTACAGTATGAACATAGGCACATTATTTCCTCTTACACACTCCTGTGTATATTGAGATACTTAAATATCAACTAAATAAATTAAAAAGATTTTAAAAAAATAATTATATATATATATATATATATATATATATATATATATATATATATATATATATATATATATATATATATATATATATATATATATATATATATATATATATATATATATATATATATATATATATATATATATATATATATATATATATATATATATATATATATATATATATATATATATATATATATATATGTTTCAGTTGGTGGTAAGTGCCAGATTTAATGTCTGGATAATGCTCCAAATGGTACAGTATTAGACACAAATACTGATTTGGAAAGCTTGATCATTATATCTGGTATCAGTGTTCACAGGGGGGGGGGGGGGTGTTCAAGACTCCCTTGAAAGTCCAGTGCAACTGATTTGTTAACAGTATCTGAGAATGGCCAATGCTTCTAGTCATTTAGCTGCTAAATTGTGTCACCAAGCCTAGAATATTATTCTTTCTTCAGAACATAGTAATTATTGTGTGTAGAACGCAGTGCCCGCAGATATTCTGGTAAAGATTTGATGGAGGTGTATCACACTGAAGGATACATTATTGAAGACTGTAATTTCTAGGTGTTCGTAATTAGAATTGCACAAACATCTAGGTTGCCTCAGTAGCAAAGAGTGGAAAGCAAATGTCAGAATCTGTCTCAAACCGGATCATTTTAATTGCCCCAATTTCTCCAAAAAGATAGTATACAGCGCATTAAATTATTTCTGGCAAGAAGGTTAAAACAAGTACTGAATTTGCTTTAAAGAACATTTTCTCTCAATTGTGTTAGTTTCATATGGGTGGAATAAAAATTATAGTTGGATACAAGTTCATTTACAGAAAATGCACAATACAATTAATGTTGATTAAATGGTGTTTGCTAGGCTTCTTTGAAAAAAAAGACAATACACAGTTATAATCTGCAAGTTGTTTGTATTACAGCCAAGAGCAAGAACGGGAATAGCCACAGTGATTACTATATGCAGGAAAGTAATGCATCATTCTGAAGCACCTTTAACCAGATTGACCAATGTGGCCATTTTTAATGAACCGCACACATTACATCAGTTTGCTCCAACACACTAGATTTTTTTGGAAGCATGTGATCAAGATGATAAAGCCCAAATTTAGTGCGCAGTGGTGAAATTTTAGGGGCAAATAACCCCTCTACCCCAAAGTTATAAAATAAGTTTCTCAACACTGATCCTTTCACTGCCAGAAATGCCTGCAAACATTGCAGCCCCCACTGGCAGCAAAAGTGTCAAGCAACAGCCTGGTCTCCCTGCAGGAACATCTACAATACAGTGCCCCGCACAAGGCATGAGGGCACAAAGGAGGAAAGGGTGCCGAGTACACAGACCAGTTATAACCTCCTCCCAACTCTCCCTTTTGAGAGTACAAGGGGGGAGGGGGGGGGGTAGAGAGTACAAGGGGGGAGGGGGGGGGTAGAGAGTACAAGGGGGGAGGGGGGGGGGTAGAGAGTACAAGGGGGGAGGGGGGGGGTAGAGAGTACAAGGGGGGAGGGGGGGGGGTAGATAGTACAAGGGGGGAGGGGGGGGTAGAGAGTACAAGGGGGAGGGGGGGGTAGAGAGTACAAGGGGGAGGGGGGGGTAGAGAGTACAAGGGGGGAGGGGGGGGGAAGACAGACATGGGTAGAGAGTACAAGGGGGGCGGGGAAGGGGGGGGGAAAGACAGAGACATGGGTAGAGAGTACAAGGGGGGCGGGGAAGGGGGGGAAGACAGAGACATGGGTAGAGAGAAGGGGGGCGGGGGAGGAGGGGGGGGAAGACAGAGACATGGGTAGAGAGTACAAGGCGGTGGGGGGGGTAGAGAGTACAAGGGGGTGGGGGGGACAGAGACATGGGTAGAGAGTACAAGGGGGGCGGGGGGGGAGACAGACATGGGTAGAGAGTACAAGGGGGGCGGGGGGGGAGACAGACATGGGTAGAGAGTACAAGGGGGGCGGGGGGGGAAGACAGAAACATGGGTAGAGAGTACAAGGCGGGGGGGGTAGAGAGTACAAGGCGGGGGGGGTAGAGAGTACAAGGCGGGGGGGGGGGGGTAGAGAGTACAAGGCGGGGGGGGGGGGAGACAGGGACATGTGTAGAGAGTACAAAGGGGTGGGAGACAGGGACATGTGTAGAGAGTGCAGGGGGGTGGGAGACAGGGACATGTGTAGAGAGTACAAAGGGGTGGGAGACAGGGACATGTGTAGAGAGTACAAATGGGTGGGAGACAGGGACATGTGTAGAGAGTGCAGGGGGTGGGGGGGGGGAGACAGGGACATGTGTAGAGAGTACAAAGGGGTGGGAGACAGGGACATGTGTAGAGAGTGCAGGGGGGTGGGGGGCGCGGGAGGAAGGTACTGGTCCCCTGTGCTCGGGCGAGTGGAGCATCAGAGAGGGGGGGGGGTGCGCGCGCACAGACATGTTACCTGCAGCCCTCACAGCACCAAACCGAAGCCCCCCGGGGTCGCACAACCACCAACGTCACAGACTGACCTCTCACCCCTCCCCGCCCACCCCACTTTTAAAGCACAAGCCCCGCCCCCTGCACGTTTCCCCCGCCCCTCTCTCCCTTCAATTCGCTACTTCTGTCCCCGCCGCTGGTGACCACTGATTAAACACCGCAGGGAGGGGGTGTACACACGGGAACTGCCCAGGCATTCGTCCAACCGATCCCTCCGACCCCCCTCCGATCCCTCCGACCCCTCGTTCACCTCCACTCCCCCCTCTCTTGCCACCAACAAAGATGGCGCCTCCTCCCTCCCCACAGGTGTGAGGAAGGTTGCTTGTCACCACCTCGCTGTCACAAGGAGCCCCCCTGCAGATAACATAGGGGGTGTCGGGGAAGCTTGTAGGGAGCTTGAATGCTGTCATTTGTGTGTGTAGGATTGTGTTAGTGTCAAAGGAGAGAGGCCACTTGCCCGTCACAAAGATGGCGTAGCCAAGTTGCGGTGGAGAAGCCTCAGTCCCTCCTATGGGCGGCCCTTCAGGGTCCCCCCACATGTGTGATCATGTTTGTTTTGCTCAGAGCACTCACTGCTTCTGAGAAGCCAATCCCGTAGAAAGAGGCTTGGATGATGGCAAGACATTCACCTGCCATGGGAAACTTTATTATTGTTGTTGTGCGTTATACTTCTATAGATCTGATCTGTAGAAAAGTAACAGGTGTATTCATTGTATCACCCTCTCTATCCACCTTTAAGACCCACCTTAAGATACACTTGCTTACAGAATCATATGAGTAGCTCCATGGCTAATACTATACACTTGATACATAAAGCTTGGGCCTCTGCAGACGCACTTATCAGAATGCCGTCCTACTGTCTCTGTACATTCTTCCTACCTACCAATAAAGCTCTTCGGAGCAGGGACTCCTCTTCCGAAATGTTACTTTTATGTTTGAGGCATTTATTCCCATGACCTGTTATTTATATTATTTGTTATTTATATGATTGTCGCGTATTAATACTGTGAAGCGCTATGTACATTAATGGCGCTATATAAATAAAGACGTACAATACAATAACACCGTCCAATATATGGCATCTGAAACTATGTTCACTTTGGTTCATCTGTTAGGCCTTGTCCAGGGTGGCGCTGAGTGGGCAAACTCACACTCGCCAAGATGAGATACATTGCGACAATGTGTGTGGAAATGCAATAGGTTCAATCTGGGCTACAGTAGGTACAGGTCACAAAACATCTTTTCCTGTATTGTGTGTTATTTTTCCTTATATAGTGCTGACCATATACATAGATGCTGTACATATAATTTTGCAGGCACCGATATGCCCCGATGAGCCCCCAATCTAACTTTGGTGCCTGTGAGGCATAGAGATAAAGGAATTTGCTTTTGGTCAGAAGGAGTTTTTGACCCTGGGGTTCGGAGCCTTAACTCACTGATAATAATACTTGGTAAACCCACCCCAGATATGCCCCGTAGGGTCAATAAGCTGATTGATCATTTGCTGACAGCAGCACGCTGTGCTACTGTGCTACTGCGCTTCATGGGAAGCGAATTCCGCCTCCCCCACTCCAAGTTTTTAAAGACAAGGTGAGACATATAATGGAGATGGAAAAGCTGACAGCAATTCTAGACAATTCTTTGCCCAGATTTCTGAAAATATGGATATCGATATTCCCTGATAAATATCCATCAGAACAGCAGTTGGGTACGTAGAAGAGGGGAGAAATAGAAAGGCTTCCCAATTTAATTGTTGTTTAATTTAATGGTTGTTGCCCTGTTATTTACAAGTCCATATCTGACAGATATAAACCCTTGTTTTTTGAAATAATTGTATGACTGTAAAACTTGTTTCCCTGTTTACCCCCTCCCTGCTTTTGTTGTTCCCCCTCCCGGCCTTCTTTTTATATTTTTGTACCCTTATCCATTTCTCCTTTTCCAAAAAATTAAAAAAAGGTATCACCTAAAACTGATGTACTCATTTAGGCTGCGCTTATAGTGCCGGCTACAGCGGCGCGACGTTGCGTCAAAACAAATGCATTGCCGCCATCGCGTGCGCTTATAGTAAGCGCGACACAACGGATTGGTCGCGATCGTTGGAAGTCATCTCTATTTGATTTTCCAGCGACCGTCGCCTGACCGTCACGTCGCCGGCACTATAAGCGCAGCCTTATTCTGCACTATCAAAACTGGACTAACACGGCTATTTGTACTTAAGACATAAAAAAGGGAATTTTAGTAGAAAAGTGATGATTTATTGATTAGTGAGACTCAACTGAAATTAATCGGACTCCTGATTAGAGATGGGCGCATCCGCCCACATCCTTTTCCTGGATTTCCTCACATCCCCCATACCACCTCCCACCCCCCCCCCCCAACATTCGTTTCGCGGGTTCAAATCCACAAATGGATTTGGTCGGTTTTAATCCATGCGGATTCATCAAATGGTGGATACAACCCGTGGACGGATTTGTAGAGTCCAATCCGCGGATTTAGTAATCCGTTGGTGGTTTCTTAAGAATCCACCAATGGATTGTTGAATCCGTGGATTGCATTCTACAAATCCGTCCACGGGTTGCAGAATCCACAGAGTGTATTGGTAATAATCTGCAAAACGCGAATCGCCCCTTTTTGAGATTGATCAGCGGAAATCCACAGACCAAAGAAACCAGCCGATTCGCGGCGGTTCCAAATCCGCCAAAAAAATTCACCCCTCTATACACCTGCTGCTAAAAATCTGTAAAACTGACGCCAAAAATCAGTGTAATGAATATGGCAAAAAAGTATTACGTATTTTAATCAATCTGGCACATCAATGGTTAATGTTGTCATGGAAAAACTCAGTCCACACGTATTATGTTTTAGGCAAAAGCAATCTGTTGAGAAACTTTATTGCAGCGGCTGCTTACAAGAGTACATTAACATATTAAATCAAGACATGCGTCTGATCTAACATAATGCACTGGACAATAGGCTCTAAGTAAGATATCTTATACCAGAAAAAGGGTCAGGCATACATAATTTTGCAATGGCCGCCCAGATTAGATATATATTGTGACGGATTGAGGGAAGATATTACTCATTTGAGGAACTTCCGTGGGTGAAGATTGAGACAGCTAGGTAGCTGTGTGTATTAACCCTTGTCACATATACAAGACACATGCTCACAGGTGTGCCGTTCATGACAATCAGTGACACTTGACATGTCTGTTGTGTACTCAGTTATGCGAACTAATAACTAATATCCAAATTTCCCTAGGAATTATTATGAAAACAATAAAATCAAGCACACCAAAAATAAGGAGAATTCAATAAGTAGCAAAAAATGTCATTTTCATTACTTAAAAAAAAGTCACAGTAGCCTCCAACGTTTCAGTGCATACAAGTACCTTCATCAGGCTTGCATGTACCGAAACGTTGGATGATAATATGACTTTTTAAAGTCATTAAAATGACCTTTTTGCTACATATTGAATTCTCCTTATTTTTGGTGTGCTTGACTTTATTTTTTCATGATTACTACTTCTTTTTTGTCTTTGCACCCAACTTTTACATTTTTGCATTACTTTAGACCCCTGGCAGGGGCATCCCAAGTGGCTGGACCTGATTCTCTATTTTTCCTAGGAATTATTAGCCATTGGGAAATATAAAAGTGTGTTTCTTTGCAAATTGTTGCATGGTTTAGTGTGTCAAATAAACATTATACATCTATAAGTATCATGCTTGGAGTGTCTGTATCTGACTTCTCTATAACCCCATCTCTTCCAGCAAAGGTTAATTCCTTAGGCTGGGTCCCCAGTGTCAGCTGCAGTGAGCGCTATGGCGTGCGCTGCGGGAACAAGATCCATCCCTCAATGGGGCCGGGCCCAGTACCTCCCTGCGTGCGCGTGTACAAATCACGATGCGCGACCACATTTTGTAAAGACAAGTACTTTGTCTTTAGGCTACGGCCCCAGTGTACACTGCTGCATGCGCGCCTGGCGGCGCGTGCACGTGTGAAAGTTGCGGTCTCTGGTTGAGCTTTTAGTGCGGAGCAGGAGATCCGATAAGGGGGGGGGAGGGGGAAAGGGCATTGCGGGGGCGCTCCATGACATCACGCTGCTGTTTCGCCCTCATTGGCTGAACCGCCGCCATCACGTGGCCAGCGCTCCGTCGCCACAAGAAAACACAAAAATCTGGTTGGCAGAAAATGTGGTCACCATCGCGACCGTTACATGCGCTTGCAGGCAACTACTGGGACCGGCCCCATTTAGGGGCGGATCTTGTCCCTGCAGCGCACGCCGTAGTGAGTGCAGCAGTAGACACTGGGGCAGGGACCTTACTAGTGGCGACAGAAACATGGCAACGTCACAGCAGTTGTCCAGCCAATGAGGGTGAACCAGTCGCGTGACGTGATGGCCGCGCTCCCTCCACGCACCCCCGTCGCAATTTTGTCTTTCTCCTCACAGATCACGGCTTGACAAGGTGCACGCGCCACCAGGCGCTCTGACCCCAGCGTGTGCGGAGTGACTGGGGCCATAGCCTAAGGCTGCGGCCAGGGTGAATGAGAGCCCGCTGGCGCTCATTTTGCTTGAGGGATTTGTGGCCAGCCAGTTGTGTGCTCGAAGGGGGGGGGAGAGGGGTGTTGGCGGGGGACGCGGCCATGACATCACGGAGCTGAGGACGAACCGCTCACGTGACGCACCTGCGAGCGGCAGAAACAAATTTATTTGTCTCTGCAAGCAGCTGAGCGCCATGCCTGGACAAACACATTGTAGCAAAGTGTTTGATCACACCGAGTGCAAGCGTGTGCGCGCCTGCTCAGCATCACCCTGGCCACAGCCTAATTCACCACCAGAGGATGCAGATATTGGGACGTCAGCTGCAACACCAGGGGGCAAATATGGAACAACAACAAAAAACGGCATCCAGATTTATCAGAGAAAATGAATTCCACTGAAATCAATGGGATTGTTAGCGTTGATTGATATGGTGTTTTTTGTGATGTAATAATAAAGCAGACAAGACTAACTCAGGGTATCAATTGTGATTCACAGGAAACGTTTAATAGCATTCATAGGTTGTTATTTACTACAGGCTTTCAACTGCAGAAACGCCAATGGGGCATAATAACCAGTGCAAAAAATCCTATTCTTACATCCCTGATATTCCCTTCTCAATGCCCCCCCTGGGGTCCCCGCACTACTATTCCCTTCCCAATGCCCCTCCTGGGGTCACAGCCCTGGTATTCGCTTCCCAATGCCCCGCCTGGGGTCACAGCCCTGGTATTCGCTTCCCAAAGCCTTTCTGTGGTCGCACCTCTGCTATTCGTATCCCTGTGCCTCTCTTAGGTCACGTGCCCAGAGTCTCCGTCGACCCCAATGGAAGAAACCATCTGACAGGAGACGAGGGGGCGGGCCGTTGCCATGGCAAAGCTTGCGACGAATGTACTGAACCGGAGGGTGGGAGGGAGAATATCACCGGGGCGGAAGTGACGTACGGTATGCGGAAGTTTTGAAGTGTTTGGCCATGGAGTCAGACGGTCACAAGGTGAGGGGCGCCGCGCTCAGTGTTATGGCGGGGTTACGGCGGTATAACGGGGGAGGTTCCCCAGCACAGGGCATTAAAAAGCTGCCGGGCGGAACAGGATATATATTTTAGTCTTAACAGACAGGTTATGAGCAGGGAAGAAGCCTGACAGTGCAGGGCCTTATATCGGGGCAGGGGGCGCTGAGGAGATCGTGTGCCTTTTATTTTGTAGGGTTAAAGGGACACATAGGGGTCTGAGCTTCACAAGTTCAACTTTCAAGATACACATAAAAAAAAAAATAGCCCTGCCTATAACCCTTTAGCTGTCAGAGGGTGGGCAGTAATGCGTTGTTGGCGCCTCTGACAGCTAAAGGGGTTAAATAGCTTTGACCTGTTATGTCTGTGTGCTAAGTTATATACACCTGACGAAGAGACCCTCTGGCATGAAAGGTTGTTGTCACGAGCAGCTATTGTCATTGAAAAGTCAATTGTCTTGGAGGTTCCCTGCACCTTTTGGTTGAGTGTCTGTTCCTCTGCATATTCTCTCTCCCCCCCCAATCCGCCCCTGCAGATAAAGCAAGATCTTCATCCCTTTGTTTAACAGGAATTCATCTTCTAGGCCAGTGTTTTCCCAACTCCATTCCTCAGGGAACCCCAACAGGTCAGGTCTTAAGGATATCCCTGCTCCAGCACAGATGGGTCAATCAGCGGCTCAGTCATTTTCACTGAGCCACCTGTGCTGGAGCAGGGATATCTTTAAGACCTGACCTGTTGGGGTTCCCTGAGGACTGGAGTTGGGAAACACTGTTCTAGGCTATAGTATTCTTCCAAAATTATCAGGAAGCAGGAACACTGGGATTCCTAACAGGGTTGAAGCAATAAGTCATTACAGATGTTCAGTACCCATGAGAAAAGAACATTTATTGTTGTGAACCTTAATAAAAAGAAATGTATACATATATTTGTTTCTAATACTTTATGGTGGAAGAAACACTTGGATAAAGTCTTCTAAATTTTTGCAAAAAGTGGGGGGCAAATGAAGTAAAGGGCTGTACACAAATATGATGATGCTTGTGCCAAACGAATAATAGAAATCGGACTTATGAAAACGAATGTAAGAATTTGGATAGTATGAAAAACATGAAATATACAGTAGTCCATAAATATGTACAATTATTCAGCCATTCTGCAATAAAGGAAGTACCCAACACCTGCTGTAGCTTCAAAATTCAACTACTTTTTTGTAGTATATGAAACAGATCGATATCCAGAAGTGATGAGACCTTTCCACAAAATTGATTTCAAATTGTGCTTTTTTCTTGCATGCCAGACGTAGCGGTGACAGTTATTGTATTTTTAGCCTTGATGTCCCATTTAATATACTTCTTGTTTGCTGTTTGTTTTTTAGGAGACCAGTAGTCATAGTGGGGTTTCCTTTAAATATTCAAGTATAAATAGATACTGTACTTTCACATTTAAGGTCTTTTATACTACTGTTCCAGCACACAATGGAGTATGTATCAAGAAAGAGGTCTGCGCTGATGCATTTGCTTAAAAACATAATAGTTTCTCTGTCTGAAATGCCATGTTTATTAAGTGTATCTCTACGGTTGTAGAATTTGGCCCATGCTGCTCTAAAAATAAAAAAAGACTTGCGCTGCTACCTTTTACAGTGACAGAGAGAACAAACAATTTTTTTTTTAAAGAAAAGTAATGCAGATGGCGCATTTCTTAATACATTGACTTGCGCAAATGTAACTGCGTGCAAACTCCTCCCACGTGGTTCATAAATCCCTCATCTCAAGTATACCCCAAAATAGCGCAACTTAAACGCTACATATATGCTGTCTGGCGCAGGTATTTTTTTTTATCGCGACTTGCGTGTTAATGAAGACTTTGCGCTTATTTGTGCTTTGATTCATAGAGTCCTTAAATGTAAAATGGATGACATTGTCATTGTGTTTTTTTCTTTTTATTGCTATCCCACTTGCAGGTAGTATTTGAAAAAGAGGGCGTCTTCCTTCACACCAGTGCCAAGAGGCAGCAGGATCAGGACTCCTTGATCCCAGGGGTTATCCGTGTTATTGAAAAAGTAAATCTAAAAAAAAAAAAATGGTCTGCAATGTTCTCTATAATATCTCTCTATAATATCTCTCTATATATAATCTCTCTATATTATCTCTCTATCACTATATATAATCTCTCTCTCTCTATATATATTTTCTCTCTATATATCTCGCTTTATAGATTAGATATATATAATCTATCTCTATATACTGTATAATCTCTCTCTTTCTATATATCTCTATCTCTATCTATATATAATCTCTCCCTATCTATATCTCTCTCTAGCTATATATAATCTATCTATATTTATATATAATATCTCTTATATGGAACAAAGCGACCGTTGCGCTCTTGTATGTATGTACTGTATGTCTTTATATAGGGCCATTAATGTACATAGCGCTTTACAGTAGTAATAAAACATGCTGAGCAAACTTTTCTATAGCTCCTGTATGTAAAGGGTATTGCAGTCTGCAATAAAAGGAGTTCCTCATGTCTGATAAAGCGTCTACAATTCTTCACAATCTCTTAATTTGCTTATTTGTGTCCCAGCACAAATAAAGGTTATGTTTCCATCAGATGATTAATGTGAATTGTTGCTTGTTAATTAGAGATGGGCAAAACTTTTGCGTATTTGGCAAACTGCAAAAATCACCAACTGGGAATATCTAATTTAACGTTATTCATCAAGCTTTATTATGGGTTATTGCAACTGAACGATTAGGAGAGCACTTTGATACCAACGCTTGTGCGTATTTTGCAAAAATGGTTAGTGGTTTGGTGAATATAGAGATTTTTCACAAATACTTGCATAAATAAGTTGGGAAGCACTTATCTTTTGAATCTTTTGGTTCAGCAGTTCACAAATCACACACATTTCTTTAAAAAAATGTGTGGAAAATTTCCCGACGCCAATTGGGGCAGGCCGCCAGCTATCCGACTGGGGCAGGCCCATTCTCTCCTTAATCTCTTCACTGCCAGAGGTGCTAAATTGTTTGCAGGAAAGTGGTAAAACATTTCTGTCACTGATATTTGCCCTTCATTTTCCTGACATCACTCCCCAAAATGTAAACCCAACACAGCATTGTTAATCCAATATTTATGCCCTTCTCTCTTCCTTCAGACATCCGATGTGATTCTGCAGTGGACCCCCATCGGGGAGGTTGGAGAACAGATTGTCTACTCAAAGAAAGTGAGTGAACGGCAGCCTTTTCTTTGTCTGCCTTAAACGGCAGTCCAACCTAAGACCAATTGAACTAATGACAGTGGCATATTTATTAAGTTAAAGGTATCTGATTGACACTTAAAAAAAAAAAACCCAGACAAGTGTATTTACAATCTATATAAAATCTGGTAATTCTTCAAGGTAATTTATTTTTGTTTTCTTTATTTGTGAAGTATTTCTAGTGTCGTCATTAGTCAAACAGATACAAATATTTATCTGCTGAACGAATTCAGTGGACCCAAAGAAAAGGAAAACATTACCATTTTACACAGGATGCAAAAAGGAAAAACTGCTACTTTTTATAGGGAAATGACATCTCCCTGCCTTTTTGATAATTTCTTCCTGCTGGAAAGTAGTGCTTTGTCTTCTTTGGTTCATGTTTCTACACTTCTAATTGAAACTGGTACACGGACTGCTGCCTTTATATTTCTTTTCATGTTTAATTTTGATATACATGTCAAACATTCATATCTTCGGGAAATGTGGGTCTGCTCTGCTTCTAGCAATGTTTATTGTTTCATAAACAAAAAATGAAGTATTGGTCCTGCTTGATAAGATATAACTGGTGCAGTGTCCTAGCGGTTATCCTTTTCCCGGCTATATAAGCATTTCACTTCAACAACATTGATGCAATGCAACATGCTTATTGTTTTGCCTGTACTGCATCAGTAAAAATGTTACCGCTATACTTTAACAGGAATCCCCAGGCAGCCCTACATGTCGGACTGACGAGGAGCTATTTGATCCTGGCTATGAGCCTGACTGGGCTGTGATCAGCACTGTTGGGACCAGAGGGCGTACTCAGGAAGAGTCTCCAGGTAGATTTAAGCTGGACACTTTTTTGCCACTATGAATGCAGTACAGACAAATCGTACAGGATAGGGGCTCTAATCTGTAGCAAGTTGCTGGGGATGTTTACTTCTACTTAAATAATGCACCCAGGTGCCCTGAATAGGGAACTTGTCCTGTGACTGAAAGACACTGTGTCCTGAAAGATTTGCTAGGAACAAGTACAATGATTGGGGAGCGTGGTAATGATTCTTTACATCTTCAGCCCTGGTTACATCTCATATATGTGTTTGTAATGTACTCGCTATCTTGTTTACTTTGTGACCTGCAAAATATCAAACATGTGACCTACCTCTCAGCCTCAATATTCTAAGCACATCTATATACAAAACTTTGCATCAACGTGCATATAGGAAAAAGTTTTGTGTGTATATACATCCATCCATCCTCACTGATGAAAACATAGTGGTGGAAAACTAATGTGAAACCCCAAATCAAGGCAGTTAAAGTACACATTTTTTTTTACATCAAAATATAGGTCTACAGCAACAAAGGTGAATAAAAAAAAAAATATATATATATACTGTATATATATATATATTGAAAGAGACGGTAAAAAATAAATTAAAATCTTTGGTGGGGAGGTAGCTATCTGGCTAGTCAGAGAAGTATATAGTATACACTACTAGCTAAAGCGTAATTAGTGCGGAAATAAGTGCGCTATTGTCATACGTGCGTGTCACGGTAAAAAAGAAACTAAAATCTTTGGTGGGGAGGTAGCTATCTGGCTAGTCAGAGAAGTATATAGTATACACTACTAGTTAAAGCGGAATTAGTGCGGAAATAAGTGCGCTATTGTCATACGTGCGTGTCACGGTACATCTGCCACGCAGCTATATAATGATCATAACGGATAAATCCAGAGTGATCTTTTTCATTGGTGTAATACCAGTTTCTGCTATTGCTATGTGGTAGATGTACCGCGGAACCCCTGACAATTAAGCACTTATTTCTGCATTAATTCCGGTTTAGCTAGTATTGTATACTGTACTGCTGTATATACTTCTCTGACTAGCCAGATGCCTACCTCACCACCAGAGATTTTGTATATATATGACAAATGATATACAGTAGTATTATATAGTATTTTAACTGCCTTAGAGACTATATGACTAAGGGTTTCACAATTTTCCACCTGCTATATTTTCATCTGTGAAGGCCCACTAAGGGAATCTTCTCATCCCTAGACTGACATTATCCAAAGAATTGTGTGGTGCTCAGAACAAGAAAACAGATGTGAATAGGAAATATGTAGGTTCCAACAGAAGTTACCCTTTGGTATCATACACCTGATATATGAGGTTTGATTAGGTAGGTACTAAAAAAACGCTTGCATGGGAAACCTCACAAATCACAGCAGTAAAGGTTTAGCACATCCAGTGTCCAGAAACAGAAGCGTATGTAATTAGACCATACCTTCCTTCGGCCATCTTGAGGTGTAGTGGGAGCTGTATATTCACAATTGTACTCACGTCATAAGTGCAGCATCCTAACTTCACCCCATGTGTCCTAGGGCGCTGCGTGTGCAATCCGTTTGTTGATTGCAAGAATAAGATGGAGAAAAACGGAGCACTACCCGTGGAACAAATAGAAAAAAAATTGAAGATAATAGACTCAGTCTAGAAAAAAAATGAAGAAAAACAGAACAAATAGAAAAAACAGAGTGCGTTCCCCAAAAAATAAGACTATTTATTGGGTCATATGGTAAAAAAAACAGAGGTAATACCTTGATAAAGCGCTACAGCACGAAACGCGTAGGTGGGGAGATACCGCTGTTTTTTTTATTTATTATACGCACTCTGTGTTTTTTCTATTTGTTCCTGCGCGCAGTAAATTAGGGACCTTTGGACCCCCTGCTGGGGATTGATTTCACCAGAATATTAAATGTGGATTAGCAAATTCCAAAGGGGGTTATTTAGGAAAGTTTTTCAAAGTCACGTGGCACATATATGGTGGAATGACTTTAGCAAATGTCAATAAGTCCTAGCTCCGGTACCGAATTTACTAAAATGGTGCGAAATCAAATTCCGTTAGATAGCATGTCGCTATTAAGTACTAATCATTTTGGCGCTCACATTCTTTGTACTATTAAGCAGGCAGCAAACTTCCCTTTCTAATAGCCAATAAATACGGGGAAGATATTAAAGAGGATAATACTGTATCACTTTTTTAATGGCAGAGCTAAAGTAAATAAGGCATTTCTAGTGCAGTGTTGCTCAACCAGGGCGCTGGGGAACACGGGTGTGCTGCAACCCTCAACCAAGGATTTCGTGGCCCCGGGTGAAAAACTCCGCTGGCCTCTCCCACGCTGTCTGGAGACGTAGTGGCTGCGATTAGCCTCTCCTCTCTCAGTTCGGCACAGAGGAGAGGGAGAAGCCTCTTCATCTCCAGAAAGCGCGGGACGCGCCCGCTGAGCAGCTGACATGTTGTGGGGGTGGGTGGGATGAGGAATGAGTGCTTTGTGTGGGGTAGGTGAGGGAGGCCAGTGCTTGTTAGGTGGGGGAAGGTATGTGGTGTAAGAGAAGCGTGGTGTTTATGATTAAGAAAGAGGGTGAGAAGGGGGGATAAATGTGGAGTGTGTGTTGAGTAAAAGGGTGAGTATGATATGTGAATGTGGAGGGTGTAAGAGGAGGATGGGTAATTGTTGGGTGTGTACTTAAACAAACAAAAAAACAAACAGAGGGTGAGTGTTGTGTGTAAGCGAGGAGTGGATGAGTGAGGTCTGAAGTACAGGAGTGCTCAAGATTTTAATAATTCTTCAGGCACCTTGAACAAGTTTACAAAACTCCGACAAGTACAACTTGGCTTTCAAACACTACAAAGGGTACCTTTAAATGCGGGGCATGTAAAGCCTGCAGCTTTATTAACCCCCAGAAAACGTTTAGAAATTCCAATGGGTCCAAAACATATACGATTAAGGAATTCTTTAATTGTAAAACATCTGCAGTTATTTATTTGGCGACTTGTAAATGCGGCATGATGTATGTTGGCAAGACGTCACGCCAACTACGCCGCCGAATTCTTGAACATGCCAGCACCATTAGGAATGAAGTTGACACACCGTTGGCACGCCATATCAATTTGATACACCAAGGGGACATTACATCGGTCCTCTTTCAAGGTATAGAACATATATCACTTGGGCTCCGAGGAGGTGATATTGACAATGCCTTATTAAGAAAAGAGGCAAGGTGGATTTTTATTTTAGGAACACAATCCCCACATGGGTTAAATGAAGATTTCAACTTTTGTGCATTCCTATGAAAATATTCCACCATTTGTGTCATTAAGCATTAAGCTTTCCATGAGAAATCAGGACAGGATTAACTCCACTTTATACTTACCACGGGGTTAATTTTCACTGCCTAATGGAATATATGCATTATGCATATGATACATTGACTTACCTTTGGATCGTGTCAACATGAAGTGTCATTTAATCTCATCCCTATAAATAAACAACAGTCTTTGTGTGTGTAATATATAGTTTATTTTAACCCCTACTGCATTGTATTTTATACGAGGTTTCCTTTGAAATAAGCAACTGCATAGCATTGAAGCAGCAGGGACCGCTCTGACTGGTAGGAGGGTTCACTCCCACTAAACCACGTCATCGGATCACCATGGCAACTGCAGGGTATAAGAAGCAGGTCAGTTCAGGGTGCCTCCTCCCCCCGAAGAAGTTCCCTTGCCTTGGAACGAAACGCGCGTCGGGATGACGTCATAGCGACGTTCAGTGTACCACATACTCACAGGAGTATGTTCTCCGGTCAGCTAGACTAGTAACTTGGCAGTTTAAACTTTGATGTGGGCCACAGATGTGGATCCCACTAGCAAGTGACAGGGAAGATTAGATTTATCTAACCCAGGTTGCTCACAGGTTAACACGAGTGGATGCAGTGTTATCAACACACTACAGGAAGTGTTTGCTGGGATTATAGCGTTTGGGTCAATGTAAGCAGCCTGGGGTTTTGATTATGCCCGGCTGGTACACCATACTGGCCATCAAGGTTGTGTACTTACTGACACTTACTGCATACCCACGCTAATCCCCATCGTTTGTTTACAAGGGTGGGGGTTTTTTCTCCTGCTGGGGGACACAACTGACTTCATTTGTGCAGGCACCAATGCTATGTGTAATACACTGACATTGTTACACAGTGCCCAAAGTTTTCAGTGTTCCTCTCCGTGTATCACTGCACCTCATGGCACTTTAGGATTAACACTTTGTGTACTATTATCCTGAGGGAATTCACTAAGTGTCCATTTTTTGAGCTATCAGGTTCAAGTGCGATGAGTTTTATATCTGTATCTGACTGCAAGTCCAGTCTAGCTTATATGGCTATTTAAAGGTGATTACCACTGCCATCTGACCATTAAGATAGATCCACACCTAGGATCTCTCAAGTACACTGTTTAGGTTTTAAACTTTTTTCTATGTTTACCTTAATAGATATTAATAAAACTTTATTATTTTCATATTAGTAGAGTTGAGTGCATCACATAGGGTTCTGGTTTCTTTCCCCTCCCTACACCTTGAAGGAGAGACTTGGGACTAATATTACATGTAGTCAGACACCTGAACAATAGAGACTATTAACTGATCTGATCTTCACTGTTCATTTTACTATTCTTTGTTTCACTATTTCCCAAAAGCTTACCGGATTAAACATTCAATACTTTGAACATTGGTGTCCATTTATATTCCATGTATTTATCATGGTGCAGCATTTAAAGGCAGCTCTGATGTGCTGGTAATAAAATTTGCAGACAATTGCACACAGCTAATTTATTTACATCACATCTGCATGTTAAAACAATGGGCCGCTCTCAAGCACGCCCTTTTCCATGTCTTTTCTCCTTCATTGTTGTAACACCTACCATGCAACGCTGCTCCCCTGTAAACATAATATATAGTAGTACATGACAATGGTGCCCTCAAAAAACAGAAATAGTATTTTTTGGGGGGGGGGGGTCTTGTGCGATTAAGCCAAGGTTAGTAAATAGTCCCCTAATTCACTGGTCTTGCTTTACTATATTTTCTTATCGTTTCCCATCGTTCACCAGCTCCAAAGCCTGGTAATCGTGCAAAATGGGCCTTCACCGTCAGTCTGTCAGAGCTGAAGTCCATCCGCAAAAGCAAGCCAGGCCTAGGCTGGTCTTACCTCATTTTTATAACCAAGGAAGGGGTGTCCTGCCAAGCGCTGCATTTTCACCAAGGCGGGACAAAGGCTTTGCTCAAAGCTCTGTGCAAATACATCATCCTGGCAACGTGAGTACTTAAAGAAGCTGCATTTCATCTAGTGCAAAAAATAAAATAAGCATATATCCATAAAGATGTTAACTTTGTGCCCTATAAGGTCCTGTACTGTCCACTAGAAATTAGGCTAAAGTGTTTGAAAAACTGAGCCTCATTAGACATTTTAGAAGTCGACACTTAAGATATTCTATCTTACATTTTGCAAACAATAGTTTTAAAGTGACTAAAAGTTGATTTATATTAACTGATGCAGCTAAATGTTTTGAGAAGGTAATGGAAGTAACCTAATCAATACAGAACAGACAGCATTGTAACCACAACATGTTTAAAAGCCTTTTCTCTTTTTATAAAGATTAATACAAAAATGATTGTATGGACCTTCTTGTATTCGTTTTTATTACTTCATAGAGTGTATTCTTGCCTTAACTAAACACTGCAGTAGTTTCACTTGCTCTCTTGTTATATAGATACTCTAGGAATCAATGGGTTGCTGACAAGTGCTGAATTATACCCGATGAGACAGACTTGGGCATTAAGGGGCATATTTACTAAGCAGTGCTAAATTGTTTACGTGAAGGGGGCCGTAAGGCAAAGTTTTAGATCATTCGGTGAAACTCTTGGTTATTAGTCGGAGCACTCCTGAAAGCTTGTACATCACAACTTAAATAAAATAAATAGTGTCCTCCGGAGACCAGTGAAGAACTCGTTACTAAGCCTTTCTCAAGAGAACATTTGTGCAATAGTTAAAGGTTTGCCAGGATTTTAATTCTTTCATTATGTGGCGAATCCTGGAACCACCGATGGAGGAGCCTTGACCAAAGTTGGCAGTGTCGAGTGAAACAAATTCAAAGTTGAGCCTAGTCTCAATCAGAATCTTAGTGCTGCTGATGTAAATGTAAATCTACCAGCAGTATAGTTTTCTATGATCTGTCTCCATACACCTATTCTATCAATGCCATCCAGTGCTCTGAAAACTCTACTATTTTCTCCAAATCTGTCTTGCACTCTCATTTTCTACGTTTGAGAAACTGCTGAAAATGCACATTTTCTCCCCATACATTTCATTATGTCCTCTTCCTTTTGATGTCCAGTTTAAAGTGGCATGCATGTTATGAGCTGTTGTCCACTTTTAACAACCTCTTTATCCTGCTTAGAGCAAACGTTTTTATGATGTAGCCGATTTGTAACAATGCATATGCAAGGCTTTACTACACTATATATCATGTCTGTAGATTTACTTTGATGGAAACAATGGTTTAACTAAAATCAATACAAAATAAGCAAAGCATGAAGGTAAAACAAAATACTTCTACATGCAGGTTGATTGATTTAGCAGATTTTGTGATATGTGGGTATAAAGTTCACTTTTGTTGTGCATGATATTTTCCACTGAACATAAGCATCACTATTGTATTGTATTGTATGTCTTTATTTATATAGCGCCATTAGTGTACATAGCGCTTCACAGTAGTAATACATGTGGTAATCAAATAAATAACAGATAATATAAATAACAGATCATGGGAATAAGTGCTTTAGACATAAAAGTAACATTTCGGAAGAGGAGTCCCTGCCCCGAGGAGCTTACAGTCTAATTGGTAGGTAGGGAGAACGTACAGAGACAGTAGGAGGGAGTTCTGGTAAGTGCGTCTGCAGGGGGCCAAGCATTATGTATCGTGTTTAGAATAGCCACAGTGCTATTCGTATGCTTCTTTAAGCAAGTGTGTCTTAAGGTGGGTCTTAAAGGTGGATAGAGAGGATGCTAGTCGGGTACTGAGGGGAAGGGCATTCCAGAGGTGTGGGGCAGTCAGTGAAAAAGGTTTAAGGCGGGAGAGGGCTTTAGATACAAAGGGGGTAGAAAGAAGACATCCTTGAGAAGAACGCAAGAGTCTGGATGGTGCATACCGAGAAATTAGGGATGAGATGTAAGGAGGGGCAGAAGAATGTAAAGCTTTAAAAGTGAGGAGAAGAATGGAGTGTGAGATGCAGGATTTGATCGGAAGCCAGGAGAGGGATTTCATGAGGGGAGATGCTGAGACAGATCTAGGAAAGAGTAGAGTGATTCTGGCAGCAGCATTTAGGATAGATTGTAGGGGAGACAGGTGAGAGGCAGGAAGGCCGGACAGCAGGAGGTTACAGTAATCAAGACGGGAGAGAATGAGGGCCTGAGTCAGAGTTTTAGCAGTCGAACAACAGAGGAAAGGGCGTATCTTAGTTATATTGCGGAGGAAAAAGCGACAAGTTTTAGAAATGTTTTGAATGTGAGGGGCGAATGTGAGAGAGGAGTCGATTGTGACCCCTAGGCAGCGTGCTTGGGCTACTGGGTGAATGATTGTAGTTCCAACAGTAATGTGGAAGGAGGTAGTAGGGCCAGGTTTGGGAGGAAGTATGAGGAGCTCTGTTTTAGCCATGTTGAGTTTAAGGCGTCGGAGGGCCATCCAGGATGATATAGCAGAGAGAAATTATTATTTCAGTTTGCTTCCAGTCAGCACTTAACACGTAAAACAATTCATAGTTTGACATTGACAGTGTCTTCTGTGTCATCACAAAATATAACGCCTAATTGCGGATGAGGAAGTGACACTGGTGGGTGTAATTTGTGTCGGCTATCAATCTCATTAACGGTTCATGTGAGCAGATGACAATGATTAAGTAACTGTTCTTGTAGTGTTCACTCGCCGCCACATCAACACATACCAATGCCATGAACTCATCCCCAAGTTCACTGAACAATGTGTCATCCTGACTTTCAATCATATGACTGAACCATAATGTTACTATAACAGTTTGGTTTATTAAGACCCAAGTTTTTTTTTTAAAGATTTAATATTTTGCTTTGACTTTCTCTTGAAACAGTTATCCAAAGGACTCTCGTCTCTTCCTGGTGTTTTCACACGACTCCCTTGCACTTTCCCACTCCTTTGATGAACTTCAGCTCTTTGATGAGAACTCTTCTTACTTGGTGTCTGTAAGTCTCTTACTTTTTGTTTAAATGGCTTCTTTTTATTAAGAGCTCAATTATCTTCAATGTTCTGATTTCTTTAAAAAAAAAAAAGGATTATGCGCAGTCATAAAAAAAAAACAATTATTAAATGGACAGCTCAACATAGAGGAAGACTCCTACAAAACCAATACTTGTCACGGAAGAAATGCCGGCACAACCGTGAAGCAAAGACTTTAGTAATGTAAAGATAATTACACAAATCCAACCCGTGAAAATGAAAATGTTATCAACAAATGCATGTGTCCTACGGCATAGCACCATTTAATACATATGGCTCTATCTAATGTATATAAAAATGAAAAGTATTTGATTGTTAGTAGATGTGGGGATTGTCATTGGTCCCTCGGTCCGCCCGCCCCCATGGCCCGCCTCCCCCACGACTCTCATTGGCCAAGAGGTACGCTGACATAACGGACACACCTACTCCACTGTGACACACACACACACCCACACCCTGAGACTAGCACCCCTGCGGAGTCACACAGTGACCTTGGTAAATTTAACCCACCTGAGACTATCACCCCTGCGGAGTCAGCACCCTGTCTGCCGCTACCCCCCTCAAATTTTGCGCCTTCACGGTTGCTCCACACTCCACGTTCCGCCCGTTCCCGTCAGCAATTTCACCCTCTCGCCGCTCCGCACACAAAATTTCCAACTTCACCTCATCATCACACTCAAAATGTCCGCCTTCCTGCCCGATGAACACTCCCTTCCCGCCCGCTACGCACGCAAAATCTCTGCATTACCCTGTCGCCGCTTCAATCACACTCTCAAAATGGCCCGCCCGCTCCGCAGTAAAATTACTCACTCTCCGCTACCCTTGCGCCGCCGCACCACCTCTCAACTCCCTCACCGGCCCCACCTCTCAACTTCCCCCCAAACAAACAAACACCCCTGCCGCCGAATACCCCTGCCGCCTCACACACCCCACACCTGCGCCTCACCCCTCCTAACCCCCCACACCTGCGCCTCACCCCTCCCCCCCCCCCCACACCTGCGCCTCACACCCCCCACCCCTGCGCCTCAAACCCCTGCGACCGGCGCGTCCCGCCTCAACCGCCCGGGAGCAACCGGGGGAGCAGCCATTAATCACTAAATGATGTCCCCCCTACAGTACCTCACCAATTTCACCCCCGCAGCCTCCCGCCTCAGGCCAGGACCACACATGGCGCTTCCTGCCGCCGCGTGCACGCGCTTCCGTCGGCCGGCCGAGCCATCGGGGAACCGGGTGGAGGGGGGAGCGGCCCGAGCCATCGAGAGACCAACCTGGGGGGGCGGGAAGGGGGGGAACGGACGCCCGGACGGGCGACGGATACATAATTTATGACAATACATATCCCCGCTGCTCCACCCCCCCACTCCCACTCACTCACCCACACACCCAACACTCACTCACACACACAACACTCACTCACACCCAACACTCACCCACCCACACACCCAACACTCACCCACCCACACACCCAACACTCACCCACACACACACCCAACACTCACCCACCCACACACCCAACACTCACCCACCCACACACCCAACACTCACCCACCCACACACCCAACACTCCTCACCCACACACACTCCTCACCCGCACACCCCTCACCCACACACCCCTCACCCGCACACCCCTCACCCTTGCGCCGCCGCACCACCTCTCAACTCCCTCACCGGCCCCACCTCTCAACTTCCCCCCAAACAAACAAACACCCCTGCCGCCGAATACCCCTGCCGCCTCACACACCCCACACCTGCGCCTCACCCCTCCTCCCCCCCACACCTGCGCCTCACCCCTCCTCCCCCCCACACCTGCGCCTCACCCCTCCTCCCCCCCACACCTGCGCCTCACACCCCCCACCCCTGCGCCTCAAACCCCTGCGACCGGCGCGTCCCGCCTCAACCGCCCGGGAGCAAGCGGGGGAGCAGCCATTAATCACTAAATGATGTCCCCCCTACAGTACCTCACCAATTTCACCCCCGCAGCCTCCCGCCTCAGGCCAGGACCACACATGGCGCTTCCTGCCGGGTGGAGGGGGGAGCGGCCCGAGCCATCGAGAGACCAACCTGGGGGGGAGGGAAGGGGGGGAACCGACGCCCGGACGGGCGACGGATACATAATTTATGACAATACATATGCCCCGCTGCTCCACCACCCCACTCCCACTCACTCACCCACACACCCAACACTCACTCACCCACACACCCAATACTCACCCACACACACAACATTCACCCACCCACACACCCAACACTCACCCACCCACACACCCAATACTCACCCACACACCCAACATTCACCCACCCACACACCCAACACTCACCCACCCACACACCCAACACTCACTCACCCACACACCCAACACTCACCCACCCACACACCCAACACTCACCCACCCACACACCCAACACTCGCCCACCCACACACCCAACACTCACCCACCCAAACACCCAACACTCACCCACCCACACACCCAACACTCACCCACCCACACACCCAACACTCACCCACCCACACACCCAACACTCACCCACCCACACACCCAACACTCACCCACCCACACACCCAACACTCACCCACCCACACACCCAACACTCACCCACCCACACACCCAACACTCACCCACCCACACACCCAACACTCACCCACCCACACACCCAACACTCACCCACCCACACACCCAACACTCACCCCAACACACCCAACACTCACCCCAACACACCCAACACTCACCCCAACACACCCAACACTCACCCCAACACACCCAACACTCACCCCAACACACCCAACACTCACCCCCACACCCAACACTCACCCCAACACACCCAACACTCACCCCAACACACCCAACACTCACCCCAACACACCCAACACTCACCCCAACACACCCAACACTCACCCCAACACACCAACACTCACCCCAACACACCCAACACTCACCCCCACACCCAACACTCACCCCCACACCCAACACTCACCCCCACACCCAACACTCACCCCCACACCCAACACTCACCCCCACAACCAACACTCACCCCCACACCCAACACTCACCCCCACACCCAACACTCACCCCCACACCCAACACTCACCCCCACACCCAACACTCACCCCCACACCCAACACTCACCCCCACACCCAACACTCACCCCCACACCCAACACTCACCCCCACACACACCCAACACTCACCCCCACACACACCCAACACTCACCCCCACACACACCCAACACTCACCCCCACCACACCCAACACTCACCCCCACACACACCCAACACTCACCCCCACACACACCCAACACTCACCCCCACACACACCCAACACTCACCCCACACACACCCAACACTCACCCCCACACACACCCAACACTCACCCCACACACACCCAACACTCACCCCCACACACACCCAACACTCACCCACACACACACCCAACACTCACCACACACACACCCAACACTCACCACACACACACCCCAACACTCACCCACCCCCCCACACACACACCCAACACTCACTCACCCACACACACACACACCCAACACTCACTCACCCACACACACACACCCAACACTCACTCACCCCACACACACACCCAACACTCACTCACCCACACACACACCCAACACTCACTCACCCACACACACCCAACACTCACTCACCCACACACACACCCAACACTCACTCACCCACACACACACCCACTCACCCACACACACACCCACACTCACCCCACACCCAACACTCACCCCCACACCCAACACTCACCCCCACACCCAACACCCCCACACACACCCAACACTCACCCCCACACACACCCAACACTCACCCCCACACACACCCAACACTCACCCACACACACCCACACTCACCCACACACACACCCACACTCACCCCACCACCCAACCTCACCCACACACACCACACCACCCACACACACACCCACACTCACCCACACACCACCCAACCCACCACACACACCCCACACTCACCCCCACACCCAACACCACCCACACACCCAACACTCACCCCCACACACCCAACACTCACCCAACACACCCAACACTCACCCCAACACACACACCCACACACCCAACACCCAACACCACCCCAACACTCACCCCAACCACCACCCCCAAACACACCACCCACAACACACCCCACACTCCCAACACCCACCCACAACGACCCACACTCACCCAACACACCAACACTCACCCCCACACACTCCCACACACACCCCCACACCCAACACTCACCCACACACCACACTCACCCCACACCAACACTCACCCCCACACCCCAACACTCACCCCCACCCAACACTCCACCCCCAACCCAACACTCACCCCCACCCCAACACACCCCCCACCCCAACACTCACCCCCACACCCAACACCACCCCACACCCCACACCACCCCCACACCCAACCCACCCCCACACCCACACTCACCCCCACACCCAACACTCACCCCCCACACCCAACACTCACCCCCACACCCACACTCACCCCCCACACCCAACACTCACCCCCACACCCACCCTCACCCCCACCCAACACTCACCCCCACACCACACCCAACACTCACCCCCACACACCCCACACCAACACTCACCCCCACACACACCCAACACTCACCCCCCACACACACCCAACACTCACCCCCACACACACCCAACACTCACCCCCACACACACCCAACACTCACCCCCACACACACCCAACACTCACCCCCACACACACCCAACACTCACCCCCCACACACACCCAACACTCACCCCCACACACACCCAACACTCACCCCCACACACACCCAACACTCACCCCCACACACACCCAACACTCACCCCCACACACACCCAACACTCACCCCCACACACACCCAACACTCACCCCCACACACACCCAACACTCACCCCCACACACACCCAACACTCACCCCACACACACACCCAACACTCACCCACACACACACCCAACACTCACCCACACACACACCCAACACTCACCCACCCCCCCACACACACCACCCAACACACACCACCCACACACACACCACCCACACTCACTCACCACCCACACCACTCACCCACACACACACACCCAACACCACTCACCACACACACACCCAACACTCACTCACCCACACACACCCAACACTCACTCACCCACACACACACCCAACACTCACTCACCCACACACACACCCAACACTCACCTCACCCACACACACACCCACTCACCCACACACACACCCAACACTCACCCCCACACCCAACACTCACCCCCCCACACCCAACACTCACCCCCACACCCAACACTCACCCCCACACCCAACACTCACCCCCACACCCAACACCCCCACACACACCCAACACTCACCCCACACACACCCAACACTCACCCACACACACACCCAACACTCACCCACACACACACCCAACACTCACCCACACACACACCCAACACTCACCCACACACACACCCAACACTCACCCACACACACACCCAACACTCACCCACACACACACCCAACACTCACCCACACACACACCCAACACTCACCCACACACACACCCAACACTCACCCACACACACACCCAACACTCACCCACACACACACCCAACACTCACCCACACACACACCCAACACTCACCCACACACACACCCAACACTCTCTCACCCCCCCCACACACCCAACACTCACTCACCCACACACACACACCCAACACTCACTCACCCACACACACACACACCCAACACTCACTCACCCACACACACACACACCCAACACTCACTCACCCACACACACACACACCCAACACTCACTCACCCACACACACACACACCCAACACTCACTCACCCACACACACACACCCACACTCACTCACCCACACACACACCCCAACACTCACTCACCCACACACACACCCAACACTCCCACTCACCCCAACACTCACTCACCCACACACACCCAACACTCACTCACCCACACACACACCCAACACTCACTCACCCACACACACACCCACTCACCCACACACACACCCAACACTCACCCACCCACACACCCAACACTCCTCACCCACACACACTCCTCACCCGCACACCCCTCACCCGCACACCCCTCACCCGCACACCCCTCACCCACACACCCCTCACCCACACACCCCTCACCCACACACCCCTCACCCACACACCCCTCACCCACACACCCCTCACCCACACACCCCTCACCCACACACCCCTCACCCACACACCCCTCACCACACACCCCTCACCCACACACCCCCCCCCTCACCCACACACCCCTCACCCACACACCCCTCACACACACACCCCTCACACACACACCCCTCACACACACCACCCTCACACACACCACACACCCCTCACACACACACCCCTCACTCACACCACACCCCACACACACACCACACCCCTCACACACCCTCACACCCCTCACACCCTCACACACCCCTCACACACCCCTCACACACACACCCCCACACCCCACACACCACACACACCCCACACACCCCTCACACACCCACCCAGCCACCCAACACTCACACACACAGCCCACCCAACAGTCACACACACAGCCACCCAACAGTCACACACACAACACACACAGCCACCAATCTCACACACACACACCCACCAATCACACACCCACCCATCACACACCCACCAATCACACTCACACACACACACACACACACACACACACACACACACACACCAATCACACACCAATCACACACCAAACACACACACACACACACACACACCAATCACACACACCAATCACACACACCAATCACACACACCAATCACACACACCAATCACACACACCAATCACACACACCAATCACACACACCAATCACACACCACATCCACGCACTATTCACACCCCCACACACCCACACCACAAACACACCCCGCAACAACCACAATAACACCCCTGAAGACTCTAACACTTAACCCATTTCAAACACTTTCACAGATCACCGTTGACGCCTTTACCACTTCGACAGCTGAAGTCTACAAAACAACCATAACAGACCACTTACACATCATTAACCCTTCACACAACAAGATCAGGAAGTATACTAAACACTCGCACATATGCACTTAAACACTTACCTACTATCACACACCACACATGCCTGAACCACACCCAACGCCTAACGCAACACTCAAACACCGCCTACTCTCTGGAACACACCTCACAAGTTTCACACACAACGCCTCTACACCACATACAATACCGCACAGATATACCATCAACCAACAAGACCAACCCCTTAACACAAAACATGCCTCCCAAAAAACACAAACATACACACCCTGACACTACAGTACACACACACACACACACACACACACACACACACACACACACACACACACACACACACACACACACACACACACACACACACACACACACACACGGGGCCCGAGGCCATCTTGGTATCATCGCCTTAGATTCCATGCGGGTTTGTCTGGTTCAGGGTTTCCCCTGTTTGGCCTTCTCGAGATTTATCTCCCCACCCAAGGGTCCCATGTGTTCTGGAACTGAGGCATCTTCTTTTGGAGCATGGCTGTGAGTTCTTCTCGAGATTTATCTCCCCACCCAAGGGTCCCATGTGTTCTGGAACTGAGGCATCTTCTTTTGGAGCATGGCTGTGAGTTTCTCCATTATCATCACCTCGTTTACTCTCCTGATCACTGTGGTTTTCGAGGGGGCCTTGGTTTGCTTCCAGGCGGCTGCTATAGAGCACCTGGCTGCCGTAGGTATGGCCATGATGAGCCTGGACATTGGGGAGGGGACATCCTCCATTGGTTTGCCCAGCACCAGAGTCAACGGATCAAGAGGGAGGGAGAGTCCCGTTACTCCAACTATGAGCGTCTGGATCATGGTCCAGTACCTCTGAATCTCCGGACATGACCACCAAATGTGGGCCATGTCCCCCTTTTGACCACATCCCCGCCAGCATAGATCCAATGTGCCGGGGTAGATTTGGCTCAGTCTAGCTGGAGTCAGGTACCACTGATACATAATTTTGTAGATGTTCTCTTTTGTTGTTGTACAGATTGAAGTTTTTGTAGCTTGCTCCCAGATCTCTGCCCAGTCTTCCTGATCTATTTGGAGATGAAGTTCCTCTGACCATTTTTGCATATACCGGTGGTCTGGGGCTTGGGATATACGTTCTAGCCCTTTATAGATCTCAGATATCAGACCTGATATGCAAAGGGATTAAAATCTGGTGAGCGGGGGGAATTTGGCGGTTGGGGACAATGCTAGTAGGAAGTGGCGAACTTGAAGGTATTTGAATAGGTGGAGATCTTGGATCTGATATTTGTTTTTAGCTCTTGGTAGGTCGATATCTCCTCTTTCTGCAGCAGATCAGCAACCAGCCTAATATTGTGACCCTGGAATTGGTCAAATTGTCTCGGGGAACACCCTGGAGGGAAGTTGGGGTTCCCGAAGAGTGGTGTGAGCTGGGAGGGGGATGCTAACAGACCATACTTCCCTTTGCTTTTAAGCCATACATTCCACGTGCATCTCATTGCTCCTAGGTCGAACCTCTGTGGTCCGGTCCCACTGTTGCTCGGGGCCCACATTGCCACCTGGAGGGAGTTGGGACGCGCATAATGGGTTTCTATTTCGAGCCATGAAGCAAAGGCCGGGTCGCAATTCCAAACTACAGCCTGCTTCAATTGTGCTGCGATATAATACTTAACTATGTCGGGAACCCCCAGACCCCCTCTCTCTTTTGGTGAAAGCATCACTGATCTAGGAACTCTGGGTTTCTTATTGTTCCAGATGAATTGGAAAAATTGGGATTGGACGTTTTTTAGCGCTGTTTGTGGGATTAGGAGGGTTTGAAAATAGTAAAGTAGTCTTGGCAGAATTTTCATTTTTATTGAGACTATTCTTCCAAACCACGATATCTGATGCTTTTTCCATGCTTCTAGGTCTTTTTTAATTTGGTCGGATAGGGGGGGGGGGTAGTTATATTGCTCCGAATTGGGTCAGGGCTCTCTGGAGGTTGGGGAGGGAGATATGGGGGTCCACGAGTGTCAAGATCACATCGTCTGCAAATAGAGAGATTTTGTGCTCCCTATCTGCAATTGGGATTCCTTTTATGCTTTTTTCGTTCCTGATTGTGGCGAGAGAGGGGAGAGAGTGGGCAACCTTGTCTTGTCCCGTTCCTGATTTGTATTGGCTCTGAGAGACCCCCTGGCAATTTTACGTGGGCTGTGGGGTTTTGGTAGAGGGCTCTCACTCCCTCCAGGTAGGGTCCACAGAAGCCAAACCTCTTCATAGTCTGGTCTAGGAAGGACCACTTGATTCTTTCGAATGCCTTTTCGGCGTCTAGACTCAGAATCATTGCTTTGGAACCTGTGAGATGCACGTGGTCAATTATATCCACCATTTTGCGGGTATTGTCGGAGGCCTGTCTTCCTGACACAAAACCTACCTGATCTACATGTATAAGCCTAGGGAGAATTGGGTTTAACCTGTTTGCTAGGATCTTGCTGTAGATTTTGAGGTCTGTATTTAATAGGGAGATGGGCCTATAGTTCCCGCAGAGGAGCGGGTCTCTTCCCTCCTTGTGAATTATGGCAAGGTTTGCAGCTGTGATTGTTGCGGGAATTGGTTCGCCCTGGAGAAAGGAATTAAACATATTGAGTACGTGAGCTGAGAGGATGGGCTTGAACAACTTGTAATAGGAGTTGGAAAAGCCGCCCGGGCCCGGGGCCTTGGATAGTTTAAGTGAGCTTATGGCTTGATTTAATTCCTCCTGTGATATCTTTTTGTTGAGTGTCTTTATTTCCTCGGGGGATAATGATGGTAAGGAGCATTGCTCCAAGTAGTGAGTTATTGTGTCGAGACTGACTGGGTCTTGGCCTGGGGGGTGGAGGTTATACAAATCGGAGTAGAAATCCGCAAATTCCTGCGCTATTTCTTTTTCGATGTATGTAACCTGTCCCTTTCTAGTCTTGATGCGGGCTATCTGGGACTTAACTCTAGTTCCCCTGAGTTTAGTGGCCAGGAGTCTATCTGCCTTGTTGCCTTTGTCGAAATATTTCTGTTTAGTCCACCTGAGTGCTTTTTCGACATCCTCTAGCTGGGACTGTTTGAGGGCCGACCTAGCTAAGTTTAATTGTTTTAGTATTTTTTTTGACGTTGTGGCTTTGTGTTGTTGTTCCAATTGGGCGATTTTGTCTGTCAGGTCTTTTTGGTGTTTAGATTTAATTTTTTTATTATATGAAGCTATTGAGATTAGATCTCCTCTAATTGTGGCTTTTTGGGCCTCCCAGAGCATGGCTGGAGTTTTGTTGGAAATATAATGAGAGTTTTTGGCGGATAGTCGCCTCTGTGTCGGGGCAATTTAGCATAGAGTCATTTAACTTCCACTTGTATTGCGTATTTTTAACAAAGGGTAGGGATAAGATAAGGTCTATGGGTGCGTGGTCCGACCGGGTGATTGATCCTATGCTTGACTGGGCAGAGGCCTGGAAAACTTTTCTTGTACCTAGGAAATAATCGATCCTCGAGTAGGACTGATGAGGGGAGGAGAAGAAGGTATAGTCCCTTTGACCCTGGTGCTGAGCCCTCCAGATATCCACTAGTGAGAATTCCTCGATAATGTCCCTAAATTTCTTGGTTTTCTTTTGGGACTGTGAGGTGTACGTGGCGTGTGGGGGTGGAAGGGATGTGGTAGTAGGGTTTGACTTGTCTTGCGTATGGGAGGGCCACCATGTTGAAGTCCCCGCCTATGATCAGAGACCCAAGGGATTGTTGCTCTAATGATTCAAGGAGTTTTCTGAGGAAGGGGATTTGATTGTCATTGGGGGCATAGACATTGACCAATGTAATTGGCGTGCCTGCTAGTGTTCCTTGGACTATTAGAAATTGGCCGTCTGGATCTGAGTGGGTCTTGGAGAGGGCAAAAGGGGTCCCTGCTCTAATTAGGATGGCTACTCCTCGTTTTTTGCTTGGGGAGGAGGCGAAGTATGCCTGGGGGAATACGCTTTTAAATGTGTTGAGGGGGGTCAGGGAGTTAAAATGGATCTCCTGGATGAGGACAATGTCTCCTATGGATTTGAAAAAATCCAAAAGGACTAGCTTCCTTTTCCTCGGGGAGTTGAGACCTTTGGCGTTGATTGATATCAGTTTAATGGAGGACATTATTTTTGTTTGTTTTCTTTCGGGGCCCTATGCTCCGAAGCTCTTGGATTTCCCATGTCAAGAGCTGTTTCTTGTGTCTTGAGGCGCCTAGGCCTGGCCAGGCGTGAGTAGAGTACTTCAGTAGGCCTCGGGTGTGGGGAGGTGAGGAAAGACACACGGGGGGTGTCCGCGCTCCGTGGGGCGGGCACAGGGTGGGGGGAAGGGGGTGGAAAAAAGGCCTGGCGGGACAGGGTCGTCAGGTAGAGATAGAATGGAAAGAGGGCCGAGAGTGATCCTCGATATTTACTACCGGTAATATTGACCGGCATGTGGGCTTAAGGCCCGTTGGGAGAAATCCGTTGACCCCTGAACTGGGGAACAAGCAAATCGGGAAAGCAGACTCTGCAAAGCTATATGCATATTTACCCTATCCCGTGGACTCCCAAAAGGGTATCGAGTTGTTCCCTCCAGGACTGCTCTCGGGGTGTAGACAAATTTTGGGGGGTGACAGGGCTAAGGGCCTCAGGTAACTTGGTTAGTAGTTGGGGGGAGGGGGGGAGGATGGGCTGAGGGAGGGGGAAGGGGTTGACGGGGGGGGGAGGGTGGGGGGTACATATCTCTCAGCCAATAATGTACAGTACTAGCATGTTTAACAGACATTACAGTAATGCATAATGGAGGTTTAGTTACCCCTTTAACATTGGAGTTAGATTGCAACGATTACCTTAACTTTTGGTTAACATGTTATGTCATTATCAATTTAGAGCATGGGGGGGGGGGGGGTTGGGGTAGAATAGGGGGGGGGGGGTGCATATTTCTCTGCTTATTTCGTAGAATACCAGCATGTTCATTTGTCATTTGTCAGTGTAAATGTGCACAGTGGGGGCTTAGTTACCCCTCTAACATTTGAGTTAGGTTGAGGCGATTACTCTAGCTTTTGGTTAGTATATTAGACCATTATCACCGTAGAGCACAGGATGGGGTAGGGATAAGGGGGGGGGACTGAGGGGGAGGGGGTAGGGGGGGGGGATGGGAAAGGTACATATTTCTCTGCTGATTTCATGCAGTACCAACATCTTTATCGAACAGTGCATTTGTGTATAATGGAGGCTTGGTTACCCCTTTGACCTTCGAGTTAGGTTGATGCGAATACTTTAGCTTTTGGTTGATATGCTAGGCCATTGTCACCTTAGGGTAGGGGAGGGGGTGGGGATAGGGGGGGGGGGTTGCTCCTCGAGACCTTTTGTTTCCGGGCGACATTGTTGATATCATACAATATATACAGGTTGCTGTTCAGATAAAAGTACTTATCCCCGGCGCCGCGGTATGTTGCATAGTGCTTCCCTCCGGGAGGGAGCTTCCCGCGTGTGCCTGGTTGGCCTAGGCAGCGGTGCTAAGACACCGGGCGTAAGAGCCCTTTGCGAGAGGGTCTGATGATTCAGGGAGTCTCGGATGCTGCGTGATGGGCCAGGGGGCGGAGGGAGGGGGGGGCAGGAGAGGGGGAGGGGGGGGCAGGAGAGGGGGAGGCGGGAGTACGGGGGGGGGGGGAGGTAGGGGATAGGGGGGGGAGTGGATGGGGGGGTTGCTCCTCTAGACGTTTTGTTTCCGGGCGACATTGTTGATATCATACATTATATACAGGTTGCTGTTCAGATAAAAGTACTTATCCCCGGCGCCGCGGTATGTTGCATAGTGCTTCCCTCCGGGAGCTTCCCGCGTGTGCCTGGTGCTAAGACACCGGGCCTTTGCGAGAGGGACTGATAATTCAGGGAGTCTCGGATTCTGCGAGATGGGCCAGGGGGCGGGGGTAGGGGGGGGTGTGAGAGCGGGGGCCTTTGCATGGGGCTCCGTTTGCTATGGTAGCTTTGGTTATGTGACCAAGGGTTCTGGGGGGTTATTCCTGCTTATGGGGGATGATCGCTTAGGTGGGGGGTGGGGGTAAAAGGGGGGGGGGGTAAAAAAGGTGGGGGAAGGTGTGGGGGGGGGAGGTGGGGGGGCACTTTTTCGGGGACCCGGTCCGTGCTGTTGCCTCCACAACATTGTGGCGGGGACAGGGCTCCTCCAGGGAGGGGGGACAGTCCGGTGGCGTAAGGGGGAAAAGTACTTACAGTTTGGAGACTTCACAGAGCTTCAGCGGTTCTCGTCTCCCCCCTCCTCCCGCAACCCACCCCCCCCTGGAGCCTGAGCCACTCAACCCCGTGGAGCTTGGCTGGGCGGGCTGCCTCCGCATAAACAACAACTTTGAAAACTTGTGAACTGCAGCAACCGTTTAAGCTGCTTTCGAACTTGTGGGCTGTGGGTCCGATCATCCGCGGGCTTCTGCTGGCGGCTTCTTCCCCATGGGATGTCTGTTTGTCGGGGTCCAGCATCGCGGGGTCCCGCCGTCAGCAGCACAGAGGGCGGTTCTTCGCTGTTTGTCTCGCTAGGTGTCTGGGCTGTGCTGTCAATATGGTGGGAGACGCATGTGGTGTCGGTCTCCTTACTGTCTAGGCGTCTTCGTGCGGGTTGAGGCCTCTCTCCGTCTAGGCTCAGTGTTGCTGTCTCCCTCTTCCTCGTGCTGGGCTGAGGTGAGATTCTGGTCTGTTGTCCAGGCAGCTGGCGGTGTTAGGCCTAGGGCTCGCACATACTGGGCCATATCCTCCGGGAATCTTTTAGTGAGGTATTTGCCTTTGTTGCTCGCGGTTAGCTTGAAGGGAAACCCCCAACGATACCTGATTTCGTTCTCCTGCAGGAAGGCTGTTAGGGATTTCATTTCTTTTCTTCTCACCACCGTTGTCCTGGATACGTCGGAGAAGACTTGGAGTTGTTCATTTTGGAAGGTTAGTGTCTCTTTTCCTCTGCTCGCCATTAGTATCTTTTCTTTTGTGGTATAACTGTGCTGGCGCACAATAACGTCCCTTCTTCTACTCGGGTCTTCAGATCTGGGCCCCAGGGCCCTGTGGGCTCTGTCTATTTCCAGGTCGCAATCCTGGAGGGAGTCGCACACCGACTCGAAGAGGTCCACTAGATAGGGGCGAAGGAGGCCAGGGAGAACCGTTTCAGGGATGTTACGGATACGGAGATTTTGCCTTCTATCCCGGTTCTCATGGTGGTCCTGCACATCCCTGAGTCGACCGAGTTCCTCCCGGAGCAGAAAGATTTCTTTCTCTGTTTCTGTCTGGCGCCGCTGGGACTCCTCCATATCGCCCTCCAGCGCTGTTGTCTTGTCCGCTAGACCATTTATCTGTTGGGTCAGGTCGTGTAAAGCCGCTTTAATTTCCGACTGTAGGGAGGCATGTAGCTTCGTGTGTTGCGTCGCCATTAATTCTTCCATGAAGGCTCTGGTGAGTGTCTGTTCTTGGACCGAGGCCTCCTTGTGTCGGGCTGTTTTGCTCTGCGGTGCGTGGTCCCCGCGTGCGCCTCCGCCATCTTGGGTGTCTGACTGCGGATCAGGGCTTCTCTGATGCGGGTAGAAAAGCTTCGCGACCGCTTGCGCTACCGGCTTCTTCGGTTGCCTGGACATGCCTGGGATATTGCCCCTCTTGGGGGCATATGAGATGAGCTGGAGTTTTAGGTGAAAGGGTGCTTAAATTGTTAGTTATACAGGAGAGTCTGCGGAGCTCCCAAGCTACCCGTCCATGCCAGTCGACATCACCGGAAGTCTCCCCATTTTATTTTTTTTAAATGTGTTTTAGACATGCATGTCTCTAAAACCAGGAGGTGAAAACTGATCTGTCCGAGTTGGGAATACTGGGAGAAGTTGCATCCACTTGGTCAAAATAGTTTCACAGACTTTGGCCAAAAGTTTGAAATAAACCACCCTTACTTAAGAGAAAATATACAATTTTGATTTCTGTTGTATAGCCGAGATCACATTCCCAGTAATAGTCCAGTTGGTATCATTAAATACATAATATTTTGGATTGCGTTTTTGATCTTGCTTGTGTATTTAACTGCTATCAGAATAATATCCAAGTCCATCACTTATTTTTATCTTCTCACTATTCGCTGATTGTCTGCTTTCCGCAGGTATGTGTATTGCGCTAAGTAAACTGTGCAATGAAAAGGAATCCTATTGCTGCCAAAGGACCCATCAATGCATAGGCCCACAGGGCCTACATAATACTGAATTTAATTTAGATTATACACCCACAATGTATTAAAATGGATTGTTTCTATCTTTTCATCTATTTAGAGATTCTTCCAGGATCCTTACTCTGCCACGTTTGGGGGATTTTCCAAAGTTACCAACTTCTTCCGTGGAGCTATGCGACACCAAGATGGGCCCCACCAAAGACCCCTGTCAGAGATGGCAACTGGGCTGGAGGACGAGACAGGATTTGAGGTGATCACTTGTGTAAGTAAATGTGAGGATGCAACATGTCTCATTAATCACTAAAGGGAGCCCCCTCATTGCTATTGAAGGAGATAGTACTGCTTTAGGGATTTTTGTCGGAGTGCACTCCGATAACGTGCTGTCATTAAAGCAACATTTCATGGGGCCTGGTGTTATTGTGGATTTGCTAACACAACTGCAAAATGTATTGCAGCAAGTTGATTTGGGTGAGCGCACCGCTGTACAGCGCCAGGCAACTGTCAGCGAGCCGGAGTGGGAGTCGTTCTTTGATCCTGAAGGCCGAGTAGTAGAAGTGGATGGCTTGAAGAAGAGGATTTTCACTGGGGTGAGTATGGCTGCTCAACAGAGGTTTCACCTTCACATTGTGGGATTCAGTGGAATGGTTTAAAATAGCTTCTGTCTCAGCTGTTCTACCTACCTTCTCGGTGCCCTAACAGGAGCTGTTTTTCGAAGCAAGCATCTGCAAAGCTTTATGGAAAATGTAGTCTCACAGAATATGGGGCATATTGAATAAATGTGTGTGTATATAGATGTAGATCTCGATCGATATATCTCTCTACTTTCAGGGCCTGAGTTCAGGGCTACGAAAGGAAGCATGGAAGTTCCTACTTGGTTATTACCAGTGGGACAGCACAGCAGAGGAACGAAAGACATATGTTCGGAAAAAGACGTAAGTATGTTGCTTAGTCTGAGATTTGATCAGTGAGGTCCCCAGTAGTAACTATATACTTTGCACTCTTTAGTAATGTCCATGGGGCCTGCCATATACCAATCACATTCAGCTTACAGCTCTTAGGCCAGGATTATAGAGCTGCTTGCTTGTGAGAGCCCCCTCGCATGGTGAGCAGCACGGCCCTAGCACAAGTGATATGTAAACTCTCCTTCCAGCGATGTTCAGGCGATAGGGGGGGCGCGGCTGTGACATCACACGGCTGGTTCGCACTCGGCTGAACCCTCGCCGTGACCTGGCCATCGCTCGGCCGCCGCGCCAAAAGACAAAAATCTTGTCTTTTGAAACCGCGGACCCGCCATCGTGCTCCGTCGTGTGCGCGCACGCATGAGTGCTAGGGGCGGTCTCATAAGGAGTCAGCAATCTGCTTTTGCCGCGCACCAGAACCAGCGCATGGAGTAAAACCTCAGCCTTAGGATGGAGCAGCACTTTGGGCTTAATTTTATTTTCACTCACCTGCTGGCCGTTTTTATGCATTCTGTAAACATTTGTTTAAAAATGTTTAATATAAATGATCACAGATAAAGGTGATAAAACATATTTGTTCACTAAACCCCATAAAATATCACCACTGACGGCCTCATTGTGTGCATGAGCCTTGATTCAGTTGCTCTATTTTGCGATTTCCTCATTCATGTCCCTGCGCCTCACCCGTTCTGTATTGAAGTGCTTAATTAGTCTTCCCTTCTCTCTCCCATTTGCTGGGTCTGACCCTCGAGTTCATTCTCTCTCTCTTTGCGTTATTCTCGATGCTGCAGTTTTCTGCTTTTGTTTCCCAACCATGTATATTTTCCGTCTCTGACCAAATCCAATCTCCCTGGTTTGGCCTCCCATTCTTTCCCCCCCTTCATTATTCTCTTTTTAAAACGTTCTCTACTTATCCTCTGCAGACTTCCTTTCTATTGCCAGTACAGAAAATAGTGATAGTGTCACCTGCACTACTGTGGCAAGCTCATTGCAATGTACTCAGAAGAGCTTCTGCAAAGCTTCCCTTGTTGGCTCTAGCCTCTTGTCTTGGGCAGATGGAAATGGTGTGTAGGCTAGTTCTTTAACTTGTTCTCTCCCACACATCTTACATGCTGTAAACAGTAATCTAACTGAAGCATCAGACAGACAGCTTGGGATAGATGCCTTCTCTGTGGGACATTATTCAACACATGCTGCAATGTTTGTCTTGCTGTTACCAGAGATGAGTATTTCCGCATGAAGCTGCAGTGGAAGTCTGTAACTGAAGATCAGGAGAAGAGGAACTCTTTGCTGAGAGGTTACCGCAGTCTTATAGGTTAGTAACATCAGCTGGCGTGATTCTTGCTATGGAATCCCTAGTGCTGGTATGAAACGCATTCAATGAGCTGGGAGGTGTCTTCCAGTGCTGGAAGTTGTGTTAAAGCAGAAGACTTCTTAGCAATTATGGGCCACAATGTCAACATTTGATTTCATTTGTCTATTGCAGAGAGAGATGTCAGTCGTACTGACCGTAACAACAAGTTCTATGAGGGAAATGATAACCCAGGACTGGTTCTTCTCAATGACGTGTTGATGACCTACTGCATGTTTAATTTCGATTTGGGTATGTGGTGCTTACACCTAGCTGGAACACTTTTACTGCCAGAAGGGCTTGCAATGCATGCTTAGCAGTTCTCTACAAAGGGTTCAATGATTATGGCCTTGCTTCAACAGCCGCCAGAATGTACCTGCACATCCCAATTTCACTTGTGTTTCTTTCAGGCTATGTGCAAGGAATGAGTGACCTCCTCTCTCCTATCCTCTTTGTCACACAGAATGAGGTGGATGCCTTCTGGTGCTTCTCGGGATTCATGGAACTTGTGGTGAGTTTAGGGACAGAAACTCTATAATATATTCCAGATGCAACCATGAGCTACTGTCCCCAACCACCAATCTCTTCCCATCAAGAGATACTAAACGCTTACATATCCAACCGTTCTTACTCTGCAATATCGTAATCATCCAGATAGTCTATTTCATTGTGAAATTCGCTAGTAGTTTTAAGCTAAATAGAGCAATGAAAATCAGATAATATTTCCAGGGCTGTTTGAAGATTTGTCACCATTATGGGTTTTTGCAGACATTCTTTATTATTGTCCCAGTTGTTTCAGTAAATTCTCTGCAGTATTACTTCATTGTACATGTCCTTGAAAGAGTATTTCTAATTGCATATTGCCTATTATTGCCATAGTGTTGTAAGGTGCATGTATGTCAGACCTACATTTGGAAAATGTTTAAATCATTAATAAAATATTAAAAACAGCAGGTAAGGGAGATTAAGCACATTGTATTGTATGTCTTTATTTATATAGCGCCATTAATGTACATAGCGCTTCACAGTGGTGATACATGTGGTAATCAAATAAATAACAGTATAAATAACAGGTCATGGGAATAAGTGCTACAGGCATAAAAGTAACATTAAGGAAGAAGAGTCCCTGCTCCGAGGAGCTTACAGTCTAATTGGTAGGTAGGGAGAACGTACAGAGACAGTAGGAGGGAATTCTGGTAAGTGCGTCTGCAAGGGGCCAAGCTTTATGTATCATGTGTCCTGTATTATTCCCAGTGCTATTCATACGCTTCTTTAAGCAAGTGTGTCTTAAAGCTGCAGTTCAGTCAATATCCTGCATGTGTGTTTTTTTTTTTTAATAAATCAGTTCTGTAGTAAGAAAAAATACTTTTAGCATTTTCTGTTTTTAAAAAAACAACTTTGAAAGACCAATTTTCTTGTATTCTATTTTAACAAGCATTTGCTAAGGCACTGCCCCTTCATGTCCTGTCACAAGCCCTGGCACACCCCTTTGTCAGCCCTGCCCTCCCTCTAGCACATGTCAGTGCAGGAGTGCTCATGAATATTCATGAGCTTCCACTGACGGACTGAAGCAGAATATAAACAGATCCCTTCACTAATTATGTCACCAAATTTCGACCGATCAATACATGGAGAACGAATTGACCTGCAGCTATACAGTTCTTTAGGTAATTAGAGATTGCCCACATGAAACTATTGAAGTAAAAAAATAAATAAAAAAAAATAAAATAAAAAAAAGACTGAACTGCAGCTTTAAGGTGGGTCTTAAAGGTGGATAGAGAGGATGCTAGTCGGGTACTGAGGGGAAGGGCATTCCAGAGGTGTGGGGCAGTCAGTGAAAAAGGTTTAAGGCGGGAGAGGGCTTTAGATACAAAGGGGGTAGAAAGAAGACATCCTTGAGAAGAACGCAAGAGTCTGGATGGTGCATAACGAGAAATTAGGGCTGAGATGTAAGGAGGGGCAGAAGAGTGTAAAGCTTTAAAAGTGAGAAGAATGGAGTGTGAGATGCGGGATTTGATTCCAACTATTGAAAAGTTTCGGAACAGAATTTGGTTTGTCTGCCAGATGGAAAAGTTGACAAGCTTGGTCAATGACACTGGCTCAAATTTCCAAAAGGTCTGGATGCCTTGGCTGGCACAAACAGACATCCCGGGGGTGAGCAATGCCTCCGTTTGGCTATGATAGGATAAGGTGAGTTCTTCTCTGATGGTTGGTATTAAATAAGAGTTTGAGACAGACGAGACCGGTCAGGGATTTAGAAAAAAGTTGAAATGTCCAAGCGCGTTCATTCACTTTGAAGTTAAAAACTAAACAAACGTTTGGTTTTTTTTATGCACTAAAATCAGAAAAAAAAAATTTAACGAGCAAACTTGATGCGTCCTAAGAAAATCTTTACCAGATGCCTATCCTATGTAACCAGCATCTCTAAATCAAACAGGAGCAAATAACTTTGCTACTCATGCTTGTTCAGATCATGTTCAAAATGACCCTTCATCGCAATTACAGGTTATTCACTTTCGCACATCTCCCCTACCTTTGCTACTGTAAATGGCAGTGCTATTTTGATCATGTCACATTGTTGCAGGGAGTCTATTATGCAATGAGCGGTCAATAAATGGGGAAGCTGCATCAAGTGCTGCTTGATGATAACACCTCTTTTAGAAACTGATACACTGGTGGCACTGATATGTTTAGTATAACCTACATGTTATGCAGCATTGGTGTTTCTCGTGCATGTAGTTCCCTGGAGGAGAGGAGACTGAAGCTTATGACTCTGTAGAGTCCTTTTATAGGGTCCCGAGTGCTCAACTCTAGTCCTCAAGCCCCCCAACAGGTCAGGTTTTCAGGATATCCCAGCTTCAGCACAGGTGGCTCAATCACAGGCTAAGTTGAAGACTGAGCCACTGATTGAGCCACATCTGCTGAGGCAGGGATATCCTGAAAACCGGACCTGTTGACGGAGGGGTCTTGAGGATTGGAGTTGAGTGCACCCATGCTGTAGGTGACGCTAATGTTGCATACAAGGTAGTTTCCATAAAGCATTACTTTTTAACATGTGGATAAAGCTAAAGGCAAAATTGTGGGGCAATTTAAAATATGTACGTTGAACTCCCTCTTAGTTGTGAATAACATTTCTGGGACTGCTTTTGGTTGAGTGAGGAAAGAGGTGTTTAGCATTTCCAATGCCAAAGGCCTGAATTAATACAAGCGCGCTCCATTTCTTAGTCATTTAGTGGGGGGAAATAGGGCTGGGAGCTTTACAGAATTAAGAAATCTCCCTGTTAATATGATTGAGAATGTGTTTGTAACAACTGTTATATTACTGCATTTCAGCACCACAACTTTGAGGAAAGCCAGGAGAGTATGAAGAGGCAGCTGGTCCAGTTGAACCTACTGCTCCGTGTGTTGGATCCAGTGCTCTGTGATTTCCTGGGTATTTGAAACAGCGGTCATGTTCTAGTTTGATAATATAGTAGTCTCTTTATAGTGTTGGATCTGCATGTTTAGGTCCTCTTTTATCTAAAAATTACTGAATGTGTTTGAATAGCAACGAACACATTGAAAAACAAAGACTGAGCAGATTGGAACTGCTAGGTGCTGTTAACAGATTAGCACACGTCCAAATATAATGGAACTTAATGCTGCAGACTTGTGGGAATAGAAAGGCAATGTATTACATGGGTAGATTAGAGATTTGGTGGTTAGCTAGTGTCCTTAGGATGCTTTTGTTGTGCAGTTGTCACATTTACCTAATACTTGCATGTCAAGTCTATTCATTACTATGTGCATGTTTGCATGCCTACTTCTAGAATCTAGATATCAATGAGATTTAAAGTGTGTGCTGTCTGAGATACTGGAATAGGCTTTATGGAGCTGTGAGGCGTGGAGACTTGGGGGTGTTTCTCCTCCCCCCCCCTCCTCTGTCCTTGCTTCATTTATTTTAATTTCTCCACCATGTCCCTGGCCTCAATTCCTTATTTTCAGATACCAAGGATTCTGGGAATTTAAGCTTCTGCTTCCGGTGGCTGCTCATCTGGTTCAAGCGTGAATTCTCCTTCCAGGACGTCCTTGTCTTGTGGGAGGTGAGCCCTTCTGACACAAGGTTTTTCTGAAGACTGCATTAAAAGCACGCATTGCCTGCAACATCAAGACCCCTAGTGCTGTAGGGGTCAGCAGCACTGAGGGGGTTAACCCTATTTGCCAAGCTGTGCATGTATCTTTAGTATTGAAGAGCTGCCAGCTACCCACATATCAGATGTTCTTATGTGAAAAACTACAGAGGCATAAACGATGCCAAACTTCAGTCTACTTCAAATCTGTAATTGGAAATGTCACCTAAAATGCCATTTTTTTTGTTTATTTGTTTTAATAAGGTGCTGTGGACCGGTTTCCCTTGTCCCAATTATCACCTGCTTGTGGCCTGTGGCATCCTTGACTTGGAGCGGGAGGCACTGATGAATTCTGACTATGGCTTTAATGAGATCCTTAAGGTAACTGACACTGGACTCCTAAGATATTCAATTATCTGCCTTCGCTACCAGAGGAGTCCCCAACTCATAACACATATAAAAGAAAGGGGCGCAAGAAAACCCAAAGTCAATGTGATAGAAATAATTATACATTTGCTCAATGGTTAAAATATAATTATCAGCAGTGGTCGACAAATCACCAAAAAATCTCGCCACCTAGTACCACACGTGTGCTGCTTGGGCCAATAGGAGCTCGCCACGATGTTAAATCCACTCGCCCGGGGCGTGCAAATGTATAGGTTTGTCGAACACTGGTTATCAGCACATACAATAAATAAGGCTGTCTTTAGTAACGGCACATTTCCACTCCCCCCTTGTCCCAAGATGTACACAAACCTCAGTGCTCAGTGTGGTTTTCTCACAACCGGTCCCGCTCTTAGGCTGCGGATGACGTCCAAGCTACCAACACCTGGGCTAGCAGCGGAGCTCAAGCTGCACGCCCGCTACTGAGGAAAGTGAGGGGGAAAGTGGGAATCCCAGCCGCGTCCTGCGATGGCGTCACACGTCCCGCAGAGACTCAGGATACCTCTTCACGTTCTGTGTTTCAGTAACACTTCGTCAGGGGATGTAATCCTAGAGACATAACATAAAACACAGACAAAGCTCAGTGCACATCCAGAAAAACTTATATACGGTACAGTGCCTAAATATACATGTATAAATAACTAATAAATAAAATGGTCTTTTAGTTTAACACTTCGTCAGGGGGTGTATCCTAGCACTCCAAGGATACCCCTTATATAGGGGATACCACTAGGTTCAATTAGTTTCCTATTGGTGCTTAAAAATCTTATTCCCTTTCAATCACTCCACAGTAACACATTGTATCCTATAAACTAATTAGATAAATGAATCACACAGCCATTAAACATACTACCAAAGACTCGAATTAACCCCTCTATAGCACTAGTTCAACTCTCAACTGTAGCTATATGCATTCTATCTAATACAAAACACAAACTTCCAATAATTAATGCTATTACACTTCTACATTGCATTTATATATTAACATGACAAACATAATTAACAATATTATATAATATGTTAAAAACCACCTTAAATACAAAAATACAAAAAATGCATGCATCCCCAACGCATTGCATAGCTCTGCAGGCTTCTCTGGCAGATCCCCCAATGCACTGCATAGCTCTGCAGGCTTCTCTGGCAGGTCCCCAAACTCACTGCATAGCTCTGCAGGCTTCTCTGGCAGGTCCCTCAACTCACTGCATAGCTCTGGAGGCTTCTCTGGCAGGTCCCCCCACGCACTGCATAGCTCTGCAGGCTTCTCTGGTAGGTCCCCCCACGCACTGCATAGCTCTGCAGGCTTCTCTGGTAGGTCCCCCCACGCACTGCATAGCTCTGCAGGCTTCTCTGGTAGGTCCCCCCACGCACTGCATAGCTCTGCAGGCTTCTCTGGCAGGTCCCCCCACGCATTGCATAGCTCTGCAGGCTTCTCTGGCAGGTCCCCCCACGCATTGCATAGCTCTGCAAGCTTCTCTGGTAGGCCCCCCCACGCATTGCATAGCTCTGCAGGCTTCTCTGGCAGGGAAGGGATTAAAGGGATTAAAAAAAAAGTAATCTTTTAACGATATTTCTAGGCTTTTTTTTATCCACTAAAAATAGAGGTGATATTTACTAAGCCGCGCTATTATATAAGACGCCTTGTAGCCAATGTTTACAGTCTTCTGTATTTTCTTATAGGACATATTGTTTTTAGCAAGGAAGGGTGGGTAGCTGTGTGGCTCCTTTCTTCCATGTAGTAACAAAGGAGAGTGAAAGTCCCGCAGGATAATGGTGCTCAGACTCGGTATGGGCTCCAAATGTTTGTAAAGTTAGGATATTTTGGACCTTATACATGACTTTCTAACTGTATGCAGCTTAGTTTAAGCAGATATAACTTGATTGAAGGAATAGCGCCTGGTGGGGTCCCAACCATTGGGCCTCAAACTCAGCAGCACAATAGACCTCCTCCATAATTAGTTGATTGAAGATTACATTGAGGACATAAATAAGTCCAAACACAAGTCACTCACGTGTATCCAGGTGACCCTTGTGGCGTCCTCAGGAAATTGATATTCAGCGGTGTGCGTCTGCAAACGTAGAAATCCAGGCAGGTGTGAAGAAAACTGAAGCACTACCACGAGGGGGGAAAAAAGATAAAGGATCAAGTGATGATTCCCATCAAATCTATTTTATTAGTTCCCATGGTTTCCTTGCGATAAAATACCTATGCTCACCTTGATTTTATGGGAGTCATCGCTTGATCCTGTATTATTTTTTCCACGTGGTGGTAGTGCTCCGGTTTTCTTCATACCTGCCTAGTAACAGAGGAGGGAGAGGGAGTAAGGGATATTATATATTTTATTGGACCAACAAGTAGTTGATATGTTACAAGCTTCAGCACCTCTCACTAGGGTAGGACCTGATGGAGGACCTCGAGAGGTTCAGAGGCCTGTAACATATCAACTACTTGTTGGTCCAATAAAAGGTATCATATCGCCCTACTCCCTCTCCCTCCTCTGTTACTACATTGTTTTTAATGCATATTATGATATTTTAGAGGTTTTCTGCACTCCTGTATTCTTATTTTTTATTTTCTCAAACGTGTCGTAAGGGTTTCATATGGTGTGAAAAGAAAGGGCAGATTGATCAGAGCTCTTCATAGCAAGAAGATTGAAGGAATGAAAGGGGTTTATTTTTATGGCAATTTGGTTTTGTCTATTTAATTTTTTTGGAGTAGCTTCATGGTAAATGTAGAAGTGCCGGTTGCTCTGGAAAACAGACCATGCAGTTGCTTGCCAGCTGTTAAGAGGTAAGGATCCCCAGACATTCTTTCTATGGAGTGCACCTTAAAGGTGTTCCCCCACCTCGCTACCACCAGGAACATCTCGGAAAAACCTTTGATAGTTCTGTAAGATTGGGCTCACCCTGATGAGGCTGGCAGTAAAAATAAGAGTGTGAGCTTTCCTGCCCGTGGTGTAACGGTAAATTGGATAATGTGCGAGTTCTCATCACAGATAAATCACTAGCGGTTGAACAAGATTGAGCCACAAATGGCTGCACAGAAATGAGCGGAAAGATGGCATGGCTTATACACTGACTTAGCATTGTATATCTTCTCTATGCCATGATGTTTCTGAGCCTCAGCTGGTGCCAGTGGGTTTGTCAGTCAGCTGTCAGCATGGAAAATTCAGAGCTACAAATTCCAGTATGCTTTTCCTGCTTCTGGTGGTTGCATCTTGGAAACCTCCGTTAGTTAGCGTAGCTAACTGATTAAACAAAACGATAGAATTATACACTGGTAAAAAAAAAAAAAAAAATTCAAAAGTTTTTTTTTTTTTTTTAAATCTTCATATACAGTATATTGCTGACAACGTACACAGAGCTGTGCATAGATTTTTGCAGACAAAAGTCCCTGCCGTGTAGAACTTGCAATATCAATGTGGTGCCCCTGAGGCACAGGGTGTGAGTGAATTGGTTGAGGATTTGAACCATGAGCACTGAGCTGCTCCATCCCACATTATACACATTTTAGTGGCCGGGCTACTGTATGTAAATGTAACACTCACACAATGTTAGCAGAAGGATTTGATTACATGAATATAAATATAGCGTTATTGTTTTTCCTCTGTTCTCTCCAGTTTTTGCTGATCTGGTGCTTTCTCTCCTCCCACACTCCCTCCCTCCTCCTGCTTCTCTTCTGCAGATGTTATTTATCTGTTCCCTTTGTTTCTGTCCAGCACATTAATGAGCTGACCATGAAGATGAGCGTGGAGGACATTCTGTGTCGGGCCGAAGCCCTGCATCAGCAGCTGGCACACTGTCAGGTGAGTGCCTGGGTTACTGCTGCTAATGCTGCAGCACTGTCAATTCTACATGACCTGTCCCTCTTCTCACATACACCATCTGTCCCTGGATGGGCTTTAGTTTGTATTTTCTTCTTTTAAGATGCAACTTTTTTTGTGAGTGTGCAGGGAAATAATAAAGCAGCGCTGCAGGTTTAATAAAGAACACGGTTAGCAGTGCATTAGAATAGAGTTTGACTAACGTGCATAAATGAAATATTGGAAGTTGAAGTTTAAATGTATTCATTCAAGATTGTATTTGCCCTCATGGTGATTACAAAACCGCCTTCCGCTTTCTCTGTTTTTAAGCCCATTGTGCAATTAAAGTTTAAAAAAAACCAAATCGATGACCCCAGCTTCATGTGATAGAATAGAAGCATTTCACAGGCACAGGGTGACGTTTTGGGACATTTCCACTAAGCATAAATATTCACATTTTGGGGAAAGAACTGAACTGATACCACGAATGTAATGTTGTACCGGCAAGTACTAAAAACAAAAGCGAAATACTGTAACTTAAGACCTGGGGTGCTCACCTCCAGTCGTCAAGCCCCTCCCCCCAAATATATAGGAGAGCTGGGCGAATTAGACAGAGGGGAGGCGCGGTCTCCGCGGAGGTAGAGATTGGCTGCAAGGTGCAGGGGACAGGTGGGAGAGATTTGCCTCGCAGCTGGGGAGCAGTGCACGATGTCACGTGTGCGCGCTGCGCGTGACAGACACGCGTCGCGGGAGGGGGCGGAGCTACAAGGAGCTCCGTGTGTGCACGCGCTCTGTTATCGGTGCGGAGGTGTGTGGAGCATCAGGTAAGGAGGGAACACGCCGCATGGGACGCGTTCCCCGTTTCCTTACAGTTATCCAGAAAACATGACCTGTTGGACAGAGGGGCTTGAGGACTGGAGTTGAGCACCCCTGGCTTAGACCACTCTATTTAGAAACGTTTTCTCTTCACCACCTCTCTCACCTCACCTCGCGGTGTCCTCTGCAGCCGAAACTCTACCCTTTTTCTAGGTGACTTTATGAACTTATTTGCTTTGTATTACCTGTGTTATTAGCACATGTACATGCAGGGCCAGTGCTCACAGTAGGCGGTCGTCTAGGGCGGCATATTTTTGGGTGGCAGAAAAGGATGGCAGGAGGGGAGCAGGTTGGCAGAGGAGGAGGACTTTAGGCGGCGGGAGAAGAGGACTGAGGACCACGGGAACAGAGGAGAACAGCCGAGAAGGAGCGCACCCCAGCGTCCCGACCCGGAGGTCTTCACAGACTTCTTCTGCCGCTGCAACAGCGCTCTCCTACCTGTGCTGCTCTTTGCTGTCCCAGAGAGGGGAGGTGGGGTGGAGTGGGGGGGCGCGGTGACAAGAGAGGAAGAGGAGGGGGTGAGAGAATGGGGCTATAATAACATTAAAAACATCTGGAAGTTTGTGGGGGGTTCACCTAGGGGCCGAATCCCCTTGCACCGGCCCTGTGTGCATGTATATGCCTCTGCCAGACCTACCGTACCTTCACTTGTCCATACTCTCTGAATACTTCTCTGCAGAAAGGTACGAATTGGCCACAAGAGCTTTGATCTTCAGTCTAACCAGAAATCAACAAACCATAACAATCCTATTTTACACAGATTTGGGCACTGGCAGGACTAACAAGGATTTGAATGGACGAGGGCAGAGGCATTTAGGGCTCCAAGAAAAAAAAAAAAGAGAGAAAATCTACTTGTAACTTAAGAGGAGTCAATTCAGATATTCTAGAACAGCGTGATGGAAAATGCAATGCAGGAACATTCAGCCTAAACATCCAGGCGATGTATCGGGGTATCCAGTAAAACATTATGTGCACTATTTTTGCTCTGTTATGGTTTTCTTGGGTAATATGATACACTATGTTTGCGTTTGATAAATAATATATAGGTGTATTCGGTTTGTGCGTGAACTGCATGGAAAGCAGCTTTGTGTGTCTGTTCAATATTTTTAATTTTTTTGCTTAATTCACAGGAATTACCCCACAATGTTAAAGAGCTGCTAGGCTTGGCGGAAATCAAGTGCCCAACCCCCAGCCCAGACACAGCCAGCCCTCCCCAGCCACTGTCTCCGAGCCAGGTACACGAGCTGGATCTCACGGACAGCGTGTCCCCCAGCCAGCCTGACAGCAGTATTGAAATCCTGCCCACAGAGGATACAACGACCTCACAAAGCCTCTCGTCCTGACCCTGTCGTCTTTAACACAGGCCAACCTTTCGAGCTCCCATTAACTCTTTCTCCACGTGCACTTACGTTGTACGTTGTAAGCTGACTCCATGCTGTGACTTTTTACATAGCTAGCAATGCACAAATACCACTTCACATCCATGCTCCAAATATCTTTCCCGAAATAAGCTATCCTTCATTGTTCTCCTTCCAAAAGACAGCGACAGTAACGAGAGCCTGGGAGAGGCTTACACGTGTGTTGCACGAGGCCCATCTTGTGCTAAAAACAGATGCTCTCACTTTATTTATTTCACGCTTTGAAACACTTTATCTAATGGTGAACCGAGTAGGCGGTTGTATGAAAACTGGTTTGTTTGTTACAAGATGATGGAAAGTATCTGTACGTGGAAAACTGAAGGATTCCATGTTTTTTTTCTTAAACGCTTGCTTCTGTGGGAACATTAGTTGGGTTATGGAACAATATCGGGGCTTCCCCCATAACCTGCATTCCTATGGTGGTTTTTTTTTTTTTTTTTTAATGGTGCAGTCCCATGTAGGATTACAGTGAACTGTTGTGTATATATTTAAATAAATGTAAGTATTTGTAAGGCATGTTTCAAAGTTTGTATTGTAAATGTCCCATTTACTAGAACAATGGGAAGGTTTCTGCAACAGTCTATGGCCAGGTCCCCAGTGGCCGCTGCGGCGCACGCTACAGCGTGCGCGCCAGACACACCACCACAGCACAGGCCTCTATGGAGCAGGCTTGTGGCCGTGTGTGTGTGTGTGTGTGTGGGAGCGCAAAGCGCTGTGACGCGTACGCAAGACAAGAATGTTGTCTTCCCGTGCTGCGACATGGTCACGTGGTCCGCGTGCGGCCAATGGAAGGCAGATGTGCCCCCCCATCATGGCCCCGCCCCCTCGCACATCGCTCACCTACAGACCGCGGCTGTAGTCTGTGCTCGCGCCGCCAGGCGTGCGTGCAGCAGGGAGGGCTGGGTCCGTAGTTTCTCAGTATTGTGATAGAGCAGGGTCAGCCAACCCCAGTCCTCAAAAGCTACCAACAGGTCAGGGTTTCAGGATATCCCTGCTTCAGTACAGGTGAGCCATTGATTGAGTCACCTGTGCTGAAGCAGAGATATCTTGAAAACCTGACCTGTTGGTAGCTCTTGAGGACTGGACTTGGCTACCCCGGGATTGTGCCGACGAGATTAATAATCACTCAAGTTTTAGATTAATTACAAACACTGAAACTTTGCCGACTATTTAAATAAAAAAAAAGAAAAACCTGTAAAATGTAATTTAATCAGATTATCACTGCGGTTAGTTCACTTTGGTCTCAGGTGGCACTGCACATTTAACCCCTCTACAAATGCATTGAAGGCCCCTCTGGCCACAAAAGGGTTAAAAACAGGAATTCTGCATAATACAATAATTCCAGTCGGATGATTCATTCATCATTCAGTGGAACTTTCCTCGTGGTTGCAATAAATAGGAGATATTTGGCTAATCGTTGATGGATGGAGGAGGAGTGGTGGGGTAATGTTATTAAGCTTTGCACTTTTTTTATATCTTTCTATGTGTATTATATCTGTTTGTATCTACATTCTGTTTTTAATATACATATATAAATATATTTACATGGATTGGTGAAGGTCACATGTGGAGTCCCTGTAGAATACTATATTGGTTTTAACAATAATGTAGTTTGCTACATAGTTTAAAAAGGGAACACAGCCGGCACGGGATTCAGTCATTTAATTTTCTGTGCAGCCTTTCTATCTTGCGACATGCCAAGTTTCTTCACCTTGTGAATTCAGAAATAAAATTACTGGCTATGAATAATACCCTTGTGTAATGACATAACATTTTATTTGGCATGCTGTCTACCTCTTTGGATAATAGCCTTCCTGGCTAAAAATGCATTAAAATAAAAGCAAATGTTAACTTGTGGTGTTTTGATTCCAGAGAAGGACATGGTTTTCAGTATAGATTCTGTTGCAAAGGTTAAACTTGTAGGGCCTCCTTCACTATGCCAGGGGTTAACTTGCACTGAACTATTGGATGGGTTTTGGTGAATGTGCTCGATAGTCCATTTCATATTGTGCCAGGAAAGGAACTCCTCATTTTAATTCAACTAACATTCTCCAAATATATCATGTTTGTTGGAACGAGATGTGGGGATTCCATCTGCTCATTAGTCTTTTTTTTTAATGTCATTGCCTTATTCATACCTATTCAAGGGCAGAGAAGTAAATTCCACTGGCCCAATAATGTAAAGGAGCATTCTTGTGTTACTAATGGCATTCATTTTGCAGAGGATAAAAGATACCAATGTTTTAACGTTTCATTTGGCCAGTCTTCCAGGTTAGGGCTAGAAGGGTAGAAAAACAGGGAGCGCACCCAAGGTAAGTGTAAAAGTTGTATTAAAACAGTTAGTAAAAGGTAAGTAGACACAATTGAGGTATTACATGATAAGCACATTTTGAGGTTCACTGCTCGGCTGGCCGCTCGGAATAGTGTGGCACTGTGCGACTCCATGTCACGCACGCTGGGACACATTTTTCTGTAGGCAGTACAATCACTGACACTTCCTGGATGTGTCCGCAATGGAGATTCCCGGTGCGATGAGTACTGACGCATCTCAGATGGCTGCGTCAGAAACCGAACAGGATCAGCTGTAGTGTGCTGTGACCACTACGCGTTTCGCACAGCTTTGGGCTTCATCAGGGATCATGTTAAAAGTCAGTGTCTAACTTAATACACTGTATACAATTGGTCAATTGGAGATAATTGGAAAGACTGAGTATACAATTTTGATCTTATACTACATATGTAAAACCTTCCATAATACACATCACAATAAGGCAGGGTGAATTATATATGCTGGTGTGGAAGTGTCGCCTCATACATATACTGCCAGCATTTTAATAGCATACATTAAAATGTAATGACAAAAATTATTACCATGTGGAATTTAGTTTATTAGATAAAATAAAAAATAAAACAAGCTGGGAGGGCTCCTATTCAGTAGCTGCAAGGAGTTCAAGTTGCTTTTATTTTGCAGCAACAACAACTTGGACAACAAGTTGGAAGCACAAGCGTGTTTTTCAGCCTCTTTCTAGGAGAAGGGTGTTGGAAGCATGCTGCAAACTACACCCCAAATTATTAGGTTACATCAGTTTTTTGGGGGGTGGATCCTTAACTCTTGGAAATCTTCACTTGTCACTGTCACAAGGCTCTATGGAGTTCGGCTTCATAAAATTGTGTGATATCACCCAGAATCAACATTGTAATAAAAGCATTTAGATTTCATGTTGAGTGAATGGACATTTTAATCTGCTGCTGCTGCCGCCATCAATCCAGTTCCTGTCATCGTGTGTGGATGTAACACGGTCATCACTTTTTAGTGCCACTTATATTTAACCCTTCGATGAGGGATTTCACTTTTACAAGTGTATGCAGAGTTAAAATAAAAATTCCCTTCCTGATGACGGGTCTTTGTCCTTCTTTATCCTGGTTCCGATCTGGTAGGTTTGACTGCAGAGTTACGAAGATTCTTTTTGAGGTATTTGTGTTTACCTTACTGTGACGTGAAGTCGCTCAAGTAAAAAAACACAACTATAAATTTTAAGTCCTAAAGCCTCAGTGCTACAGCCAATATTCCAAATTATATAGTTAAATACGTACCTGCTTTTCTTTTTAGACGTGAGGGTCATTTAGTTAAATTCTTAGGCCAAGGGGGGTGGGTTTTTTTTGTGTGCGTGTGTGTTGCCTACAAAACGGCACTCTCTTTAAGTCATCCCAACCAAAACTGGTGATTGATTCTGCCAGCATATTTCCAGACAGTCAAGTAAAAAACATGAAGCCGATTAACATTTGTTAGATACCCAATGTCCACAATTAATAAAACTGCTGCATGAGCTGCTAAGAGTTTAGCGCATGAAAAGTGGAAAAAGGGGGCAGCACTTGAAAATAGAAATTAACTGTGACGTGGGGGTAGCCAGTCTTCATAAATAAAGGTGAAGCCTGCTGCTTACCCCTGGCAGCTAAGTTGCACTATAAGCCAGGGACACTAATGTATATCTAAAACCTATCCTGTTGTGGGTTTTAACTGTACCCCTTTCCCAATAAACATGAGACTTCGGGAGTGGGAGTTTTAGATGGGATATTTGGATAAAAATGTGTTTATCTTGTTTGCAGGAGTACGGGGAACAAAGTGACAGGTAGTCTCGTAATCTCCCCATTGTGCAGGCATGATTTACGGGTACCCGAGGTGAATTACACCGGGGCCAACCAGTGTCACCCAGAATCCTGATTTTCGAGCCGTGTCCCAGACCCATTCCCCCCACATATATAAGGGTCCCAAGAGGTATGAGTTTATTGAAACAGTGCTATAATGGTTTTATACTATATGTATTAAAGTCTATACAGTCAGTCCGCGCATCTACATAGGCGCCGGGATGTCTGCACAGACATCGGCGTTCAAAGGAGAGAAGGGAATGTCCAGAGGTGAGAAGACGGTTTGGTGAGCGAGGAAGGGTGAAGTACCAGGTCCGAAGAACAAAGGGCACGTTGCTGGGGCACCTTTTGGACTGCCAGACCTAGTGGAGCCTGCCCAGTGAGTGGCAATGGGTTGGCTGGGCGAAGATGATGCTGCTGGTAGGCATGTTTCCCATTGGCCGATTGATATTTTCCACCCACTCAGCTTGGCACGCCCCCTCCTCTGTCAGCAGCCAGGTGAGCCCCCATTCTGATTAGCTGGCTGAGTTAAGATCCGTTCTCTGATTGGTTGCTGGTTTCTCTTCCATGTTAAACATAGAACAGTGGTGTCTATGTAAGGAGACTGCCCGATCATAGAACCAGACCATCTAGTGGCTTGTGTCAATGATGCAAAGGCAGGTTTTCAAAGTTGCTCTGTTGCGTATAGCAGAGCAACTAGCTTCATTTTTGGAGCTAGGAAAGTCTGCCTAGCTGAAACTAAGTCAGACGCGAGGACCAAATTCTCAGAATAGAACGAAGCGGTCGCGGTTGAGTATTCTACCCGAAAAGTTTATCAGGACGCTCGGGACGAGGTCCCAGTCTGGGTAAGCCTTCCGGAGCAGGCGCCCTACACCTATTTGAGGCTAGTTTTCACCCAGTAAGTGTATTTAATCTGTATTTTGTATATTCATTGTATGCACGCGGGTTTCACCTGAATAAACCTCATTTTATTCCACTACTTTGTCTTGCCTATTGAATGCTCGCAGAAGGTAAAAAGTGTTAAAAGTGCTGGTCTCCCGTGACATCACCAAAAAAGTTTTTTTTTTTTTTTGCATCCCACCATGGCAGTCAGATACTAGTGGATAACTTCTCTTAGCTGGGGGTAGGACAAAACATTGAACTTTAAAAGCAGGTGTGCCTGCTCGACCAAGCATTCCTATGTCCCAGGAAAATGAGTCGATGCTTTCCAGTTCATCAGTCAGTCAGGACATTATTATGTCAGAATGGTCAGCGCTGGAGAGAAGAGCAGGAATGGCCAGAACGTTTACAAAAATGTATCCATTTCTGGAAGATGATGTTAAAAGCCGAGATTCTCATCCTCAAAAATTGTGTCTGTAGCTATAATGTTGAGTGCAGAAAGACCCGACGGATAGAATTGAGGGGTCTTGGCGAAAGCTTTACATCACCACTACAATGAAGGCGGCTGAAGCCATTGCATGTATCACTAGAACTATATGAATATCGACGGCTAACCTCAAAGAGGGAATAGAATCGGGTATGTCAAGAAAAAGACTGTTCTTCAAAACTCTTGAGTATTATTTCAAGGATCTCTGGGGGTAAAATTTAATTTTACCACAGATAAAAAGATTAGGGGAAATGTGTAAGGGAGAAAAGAGAAATAACCTTTATATAGGGGCAGTCCTAGATATACCAACATTTTTAGCTGGCTTGCTAACAATGTGCGTCCCAGCTAGGGTATCTCTTTACGCAGTTAAACCATATTACTTAGGACTAGCAAAGATTTGACTGGTTGGTAGTGGGTTAAGTTTTTAAGGTAACCAATACCTGGATGTATAGAGTATTGGTAAAAATCACATTTTAATTAAAATACATTTGAATACATCAAATAATTATTACACTCAAACTTTAACACAAAAAAAACAAACTATTAAAATATGAGGGTGACGATGAAATGTAGCGCGGCTAATACATACGCTGGTGACAGTGAACGTACATATAGTCCTCGATCCAAAGTATACTGGCTGAATGCCGATCGTGGTAATATCTATAACCAAACTCACTGGCAAAGAAAACTATGGTATACTTAGCGCTTTTACCTTTGGGTGCCTAATGATGATAGGTGCTAATAGTTGATGTACCTATCTATAACTTGATGAATCAAAAAGTATATCTCACAACTATTCCTTTGTAGCACATAGCTGTATATCTCTTCAAATAGAGTAGAGACTAGTTACCTAAGAGTATACTTTAGAATGGTGATGCATCCTTATACTCTATACTTTGATCTATGAAATGGCAGAACTGGCAAAGGTATGGAACAGACAGTCTGTGCCTTTTGCAGATACAGTATGCATATAACGCTAATGTTAGCTTAATGGTTCAAAAAGAGACCGTTTGTCTCTTGATTTAAGGTATCCTCTGCAGCAGATGCGGACCTCTTATTTTTGTATATTAAAGAGGTACTACAGGATATTATATGATTCCACCCTTTGTTTAGAAATGACCATTGATGGATCTGGCTCACAAGGGGTACGAATAAACTGTCTGTATATGTTGCACAGATAGATCATTCTGATTGCCCCTGGCAAATGCTAACCATAGATTTGTATGTTGAAAAGGGAGTCTTGCAGGATAATCTTTGACTCCAAAATAGTTCACATATAGCCTCTAGATCAGGGGGGGGCAACCTATTTTTCAATGTAGCCACAGGTGTGGCGAATTAGAAGTGAAAATAGCCACACCATATACAAATTGAGGTATTATGTTGCGCATGCGAACATTTTAAACACACACTGTTTGAACAAGTTTATACATTCTCAGGGCCGTTCTATAGTGTGTGCGCCCCCGTGCGTGTGTTAGTGCGAACGCGCGTGCACGTGACGCATGCTTTTTGTGTGTATGCTGTGAGTGAGTGAGGTGCAATGTATGTGTGTGTTATAAATACGTTTGAAATAAATAAAGAAATACTTTAATAAATTATTTATTAACATTGTATATACACGCACATTTCAGTGGCGGTAGCGGCGCAAAATCTTTATTTTCCTCATCTTCCCCCTGTCAGAACACTCACTGCCTTGCGTGTGGCACCATTATAGAAAGGCTGACTAACCTCAGCCAACTATAACTGCCGCACGCACGGCACAGCAAGCACACGCACTATAGAACGGCCCTCAGACCGCAACCCCCCTTATCCTCTCACGCCACCACCACTACCCTCCTCATCACCATCTCCTCACCCCCCTCATCATCACCATCTCCTTTAACCCCCCCATCACCTCCCCCCTACACCCTTCATCTCACCCCTGCACCCTACATCTCCCCCCTGCACCCTTCATCTCCCCCCTGCACTCTTCATCCTTCATCTCCCCCCTGCACCCCTCATCTCCCCCTTGCAACCTTCATCTGCCCCCTGCACCTTGCACCTCCCCCCTGCACCTACCAGATTGCAGCGCGGCGGTGACAGGCGGATGGGCGTCAGCACGTCACGCTGAAGCGCGCTCGAGGGGAGCGCGTCACGCTGGAGCGTGCTCGGGGGGGAGCGTGCTCGGAGGAGAGGGAGCGCGCGGCATCAGCGAGTCATGGAGTAGCCTCGGAGGGGAGGGAGCACATGTGTCACGCGCATGCTGGAGCAGGCGGGGGTGTGGGAGGGAGGGGAGTGCGTCACACCACTGGAGCGCGCTCCTTACCAAGGAAGGGGGTGTTTGAGGGGGCCGTTGCGGGTCGCACAGTGTCAAGGCGGCCCTGTTCGCCACAGTTTTACTGCCAATTCGCCACAAGTGGCGAATGGCGACAGTGTTGCCCACCCTGGCTCTAGATAGTCCGTCTCACATGGGTATGAAACACCACGACTGTACGTAGTATAATACAGACAGTGGATTCTAATTGCCCCTGGTTTGATCCTCTCATAAAGCTTTCTGCCTCTACAAGAAGTTGTAAATATACTTATCGTACATAGAAAGTGTTGTTAACACTGTAGACAGACTTTACAGTGGTAGTCAACATCGTATGGTTGTGAGATGGGTGAGAGTATGAATCAATAACGCTGGTACATGATTAGCGTATGATTCTGATTCCCCCACTTGTTGAATTGTAAGCTTAGAAAGCCACGGGGCTTCTAAGGCCTCGGCCAGGGTGGCGCTGAGCGGGATCACGCGGGCCGCGATGAAACACATTGCGGCAATGTGTGTGGCTAGCGTGGGCGAGCGCCTGAGCATGCGTGGCGCGTTGCCAAGCAAGCAAATTTGAATCTGCCGCTCGCTCGCGCGTCACGTGAGCGGTTCCCCCAATGAGGGCGAACCAGCTCCATGACGTCTTGGCCGCGCCCCATGACACGCCCCCAAGCGCGCACCTCGCCAGCCACGAATGGCCCGTCCGAGCCGGGCCCAGCGCACGAGCGCCAGCACGCCCGCTCCCTGCCTGGCCGCAGCCGTAGATGCTAAAAACCGGTAGTTGTTTAATAATGTCAGCCCCTGAGGCAGTGAGTGCCGCGTAGCAGTTTCGGATCGCGTTTGCAAGCGCTGTGCGAATCACTCCTATGGGCATAACTGTAAGAGGGTTAGAAGCAGTAGGAGTGATTCACATAGCGCTATACCCAAACTTTGGGTATATCTAGGAGTGCCCTATCTAAAGGATATTTCTCTTTCCCCCTTACCCATTGCCCCTAACCTTTTTTGTGTAGTAACTAAGCTTCCTAGGAAGCTTAAATATCCAGGGTGAGCACCCTACAGGTAGAGTGAGCATTTTATATTAATTAATTTTGCCACAGGCAAGAAGGGCCAGATTATACCTACAGTCGAAATCCTAGATGAGGATATCAAGAAGCTGGAGCTTATAGACCAGGCAGGCAATATGGTAATCGATGGTCAGCTACATTAATCAAGAGCTCCTGAGGAGCAGCAGGCCCGAATCGTGGAATCCATCCCAGTGGGTGGATTCAAATCTGTACCATTTGGCATATCAACAGTGCCAAGGGTGTTTACAAACATATTTGTGGTAGTAGCAGCTCATGTCTGTCAAAAAGGAATCGCCATTCTATATCTAGAGTAGACTATAAAACAATAGTAGCAACATCAGAAAAGGAAGCTTCAGATCATATGAAAACAGTTCAGAACATATTGCCAGGAACATGGCTGGCTCATAATTCAGAAGAAAAGCAATTTATTACCATCAAAACAAATACGCTTCTTAGGTGTACATTTCTACAGATAAAAGGAATGGTTTATCTTCCATTAGAGAGTGTGTCGGCAGATTTAAGACACAAAACCATCCTTCAAGTCGAGATTTCATGAGGCTAAAAGGCGTATTCAATGCAACAATAGAAATTGTTTCATAGGCACGATTTCACCCAACTTTTCTCCAATGAAATTTCTTATTTATCTGGAACAAGAATTCCCAGAATGTATTTTAAAATATTCTCATATCAAGCTAAACTAAATATAAGCCTAAAATGGCTACTTGGTTGGAGGAATCTGACTCTGGGAAAATCTTTGCCGACTCCAACCTGAAGATTGGAAGAAAAGAGGAAGCCAGGTTACTGATCCATATTCTAGAAATCTGAGCGGTAAAACACGACATGATGAGGTTCTAAGACTAGCCAGCTAAAAGGAGGTCACCTGATGGCGGTCTCAATTGAAAGAAGATATCCGCTGGAGAGTGGGCACTCTCGCAAGTGTTTCATCAGATTGTCCTTATATGGGGTCATCCGGTCATAGACCTGATGGCTACGCCAGACAATTGCAAACTACCAATACATGCTTTGCGGCTCAGCAGTTACGTCACTGACTGTCGCCCTCTGATTTACAGGTTAGCCCGTCACAAGCTTCTGTCCGGGGTGGCGCTCTATTAATGTTCATGTTGCTTAATATGGATATTGTTAGTGATACGCTAGTTTTCTGAACTTTACTCTATATGCTATTGCTAGTAGCTGCTAGTATCAATTATCACCTGTGCAGTATAATCTGTGACTCGCTTCCCACCTTGCGGCGTTGGCTGCTTAATGGTGTTGTATCTGGTGGTCACCCACTAGTATACAGGCTAGCAATACAGCTATGTTTTTGGCAGCATTGGCGCTGTATTTAAACAACTGTCTCAGACTCTACCGTGGGGGTCACTTGGATTGCTATCCCCCCATTGCTCTGGACATCATCCGCTTACCAGTGAGGCGATTTAAAGAAACATCTCGTCCATCTGACCGAACAGCTGACGTCGGAGTCCACCCATGACATTCCTTGTGATTGTGATAATATATGCTGGTTATTGCATATAATGCCCTTAACTACAGCTTTGTTGTACGTGTGTAACTTCCAGTGACTGAGCTCCAGATCAGAACCAACGCTAACACCACCCTAACTCCTGTTACTAGTTTTAAATACCTGGGAATATGGTTTGACTCCCACTTAACATTCGGAATGCACATTGATACCCTGACATCCACAACCTATGCCAAACTAGGTGTACTTTACAGGAACAAATCCTCCCTAAGCCTGCTGGTCAGAAAGCTTATCGCACAGCAGATGCTAATGCCAATTATCGACTATGGAGACATAGTATATGGCTCAGCACCCCAAACCCACCTTAGCAAACTTGACACCCTCTACAATTCAATATGCCGTTTTGTTCTCCAATGCAACTACAACACACTTCACTGCGAAATGATCAAAGAACTAGATTGGTCATCACTTGAGTCTAGGCGCAAACTTCACCTTTCCTGTCTTGCCTTCAAATACTTTCTGGGCAAGCTACCCAGCTACCTGAACAAGCTCCTCACCCCAACCACATGCAGCACTTATCACCTGAGATCTGACTCCAAAAGACTGTTCATGGTCCCAAGGCTCAACAAAGTATCCGGCCGCTCCTCCTTCTCTTACCGTGCACCCCAAAACTGGAACAACCTACCGGAGACTCTCACATCCACCACCAGTTTAAGTTCTTTCAAAACTAAAGCTGTCTCACATTTTAATCTGGACTGTAACTGTTACAAATGCTTATAATATGTATTATCTTTAACTGTGCACGCAATGTCTTGTATATAATGCATACCCTGTTCACTTATGTAATTGTATTTGTAACCATGTATTATTTGTCTTAACTCTGTGCCCAGGACATACTTGAAAACGAGAGGTAACTCTCAATGTATTACTTCCTGGTAAAATATTTTATAAATAAATAAAATAAATAAATAACTTACCATCGTCACTTCCACCAATATAGATTTATATACTATACCATGAGTTGTGCGCTTTTTCCTCTTGCTTTTTTCCAGTTTCATGAGATGTGAGACATCTTTTTGAGCACAGCAGCCGACTCTATTATACCCTGGCCTAAGGTCACGTAAAGGTCACGTTTGTGGCAAATATATTGCCTCTTGGTTATTTTCCTTTATTTCCCTTCACATTTTGTGCGCAGTTTGTTATTTTTTCACTACCAATACATGCAGCAGGATGGAGAGATCACTAAGCAACTATCATAGACGCAATGTCAATCATTTTGTGGATTGTGCTCCTGTGTACGGCCCTCCTTTCTCTGTGTGCTAGGAAGTACGGAAGAAAATGAAGAGGAACAAAGCAAATGGTCATCCTGAAAGCCTCTCATTGACCTCTTAGGCCTAGTAAGGTTAGTCACAAGGTCCAATTTTCCACCCAGATCCTTTAATGCTTCACCTCATGGCCTGGAGAGTGAAATACTGATTTTGAGGGATAGATGCGTATCTGATCCAGTGATACAATGCTGCAGTCAAGGAAAACAATAACTTCAAGGATATCTTCTAGCATCTGGAAGAGCTTTCTCAACTGTTCTAAAGAGAGGGCCTGAAACCTGCCTCTCTGTAAGTGTAAATTTCAGCCCTAGATGTTTCATTCCAGCTGCCATTAGCAGAAGTTCTAATAGAACGTCCATTAGCTCATAGTTCGTTTTGTTAGAGCGATACTGTGACGGTCGGGGTAGATTTGGCTGCTTTTATATAAAGGTTACGTCCGCCATTACCCCTACCTGTCAATAATATGATGTAGTTATTTATGTATGTACAGTTTATTGTAGCAGTCCTATATATGTTCCTCTTAAAGGATAAAAAAAACCAGTGATGTACAGCTCTGTTCAATAGTGGGGACCTGTAGTGATTAACTCTCTATGAGCTGTAATCACATCAGAGTTTGGTATTGTAGGCTTGGACACTGATGTGATTAGGGCCATTGTTGAGGAGCCAGGGAGAGGTCGACCACCTGCAGAGTGGACTTGCACTGCAAGAAAGCTGAAAGACCTGGGGCTGTATCTGTATTGTTTGCCTGTTGAAGGGGATTGAATCAGCATTGTTCTGGCCCACCTTCAACCCCAGTAATCTCATCAACTGGATCTAGGGACATGTGCAGAGACCAAGAACATTGTTCCTACCCAGACTAGTTGGCATCTCCCTGACTGGGACAGTGGTATAAATACGCCTTCTACCCAGCCTCAAGAGTGTCATTCTGGACTAAATATTCTTTGTGAAGGCTGTGTGCGGACAGGGGACTGGCAGAGCCCCTGTAAAGGAAGAGCTGACAGGGAGTCAGCAGAAGGGAACTGAGGAGACCCAGTGCAGGGGTCTGGAGCAGCCAGTATTGCTGCAGTCTGTGTGTGCAGCATTGGCCAGAGCTGTTTGGAGTGAAGCAATGGCAGGAAATTTGAAACTGCTAGCCAGCGGAGAGCAGATGACAGCGGCGCAAGTTGAGAACGCGTATTGGGGTAAGCTTCCGGGTGGAAGTCTCCGCACCTAGGACTTTAGGTTACCCCAGTTGGGTGAGTTTGTGTGCGTGTTTTAAGTACTGGAAGTTTGTGGAAACTTTTTCCAATAAATTAATTTTGTTCAACTCTGCAGTTCTGTCTATTGTACTGATCCCTGGTGTAAATTGTTCAGGTCACCCATGACAGATACCCAAAATCAAGAGCGCATTGCCCAGTACCCTCCTGGGACCTTAACCTAGCATTGGAAAACTGTCGCCAGCTGGATTGTTTAAACCTCTCCAGGAAGTATCCTTGAAATTCCTCACGCTGAAACTATTTTTAACGGCTTTTACGTCAGCACGGAGAGTGGATGAGATTCATGCCCTTTCTTGTAAGCATTCATATTTACAATTTTCATGATAAACTGTGGTTCTGTGCACAGCACCACTGTGTTCTGGTGGAATTGTATCTGCTTTCTGTCTCAATCAGGATATAATTCTTCCCTCATCCTGCATCAAACTAGAAAGAAAAACACTCATAATCTGGATCTACAGAAGGCATGGAAATCTTCAAAGGACTTTATGGAAGCAAACCGGTTATTTATATTCTTTCAGGGGCCCTGTAAAGGAGAAGCTGCCTCTAAAGCATCCATTTATTGTTGGATACAATAATGCATTACAGAACCACACAGAAGTGCAGGGAAATATCTGCCTTGAAAGGTGAAAGCTCATTCCACTAGACAGGGCCACAGCCGCCTCTTTAGGCAGAAAAACACTTTAGCTGCGCCAACAGAATGACGTGGACATGCCACATTATGTACAGCTGCCACAACAATGTTGCGACTTCCTAATGACCTGAGATTTGGCAGCCATATTGTTTCCCCTGGAGAGGGATTTGAACCCGGTAACTTCATCGGTAGGTACCTCAGGAACCAGGGGAGACCTTGAGCTGGAAATAGCATTGTTCAGCTCTAGAGACCCCTTGGTTTCCACTCTACAAAAAGAATAATGGGGGTTAACATTGGGGCTAGGGGGATTGCGGCATTAAATAATAGGATGAACAAATACAAATTCTGCTATTTTATAATTTAGCTAGTTATGATTATTCATTATTGTATATTTAGTTATAAGCTTTGTATTAAAAGAAAATGCCAACAATGATTGAATTCATAATAAATAATAATGTTAAAGCAAACAGTGCAATCTTTAATAACCAACCAAATAGGTGATTAACACTTGTCAATGAATGCAAGTTCATAGATTCACTAAGTGAAATGCTTCATTTTTGTGGGTCCTACTAATACTTATTCATGCTTTACACAGACTGGGTTCAATTAGCCTCAATACTTGCAATGCTGATCTGGATTTCATGAGTATTCTTGTATTTAGGACAGTGCCCTGTGATATAGAAGACTATGGTTCAAGAATGACCTTTGACAAATCACCATCTGTGCCTCGTACAGTAGTTCATACATAATATTACAAGCTCTATGGTAAGGACGACTGTATTGTACAGCAAGAGCATTGAGTACACTCCCTGTGCTGTATAAAATTAAACTCCTTAAAAAGTGCATTTACACAAATGCTGCATCATCCTTGCATATAACACTAGATTTCTTACCTTGTCCCTTGCTGGTGAATTAGACCAGTGGTGCTTAACTCCAGTGGTCAAGACCCCCCACCCCCCAACAGGTAAGGTTTCCAGGATATCCCAGCTTCAGCACAAGATGCTCAATCAGTCCCTGCTTCAGCACAGGTGGCTCAATCAGAGGTTCAGTCTTCAACTGAGCCTCTGATTGAGCCACCTGTGCTAAAGCCGGGATATCCTGAAAACCGGAACTGTTGGGGAGGGGGGAGGCGGGCTTGAGGACTGGAGTTGAGCACCCCTGTGTTAGATTACCTGAGTCTAGCAACAATTAAAATGTTCTGCAATGCCCGAAAATTCAAGTTCACTGCAGCATGTCATGGTTACTCCTTTGTCAACAGCAGGGCCGACAATGCATTGCACACACACACTATATATATATATATATATATATATATATATATATATATATATATATATATATAGCAGCCTAAACATAGCCAACATCCACAGGCAGCAAAGAAATAGTGCTTTTGACTGCAGAAAACGAAAGAATTTGGGGCTCATTCACTAAACTTCGATAAGTGGCTTATAGCAGTATAAATGCCCTTATACTGCGATATTGCCTGTGTTGCTATTCACAAAGCTTAGATAACAGGGCAATATCGCACTGAACCGGCTTTTTATAGTACTATAACACTCTGGTAAAAAAAAAAAACGCCGAATTTTGCTCGTATCGCCAGCTTCTCGGGGCTCACTGAATCGCAGTAGGCTTTTTTTTGCGAGAAACTGGCGATAAGGGGCTTATCAGCGCTTACGGCATGAGGCAAATAGTGAGAAGCAATACACCGGTAATGAGGCACCCATTTGAATTGAAGTTGATGTATTGTAAACTGAGTGACCCCGTTTCTTTTCTGCATTGAGTAGGGGGGTCATAGGATGTAGCTGCTTTCAAAACGTTGTTCTTGAACCATCGCGGTTTAGCCACAAGATGGCATCATAAAGCTGACCTTGGACACAGATGAAAAGACATGTGAAAGAATGGTATTAGTGATAGAAAAGCTGCGGCATTTAATTTATAGCGAGCATACAATGGCTTTGCCTGCCCCTGCATTAAAACCAACAGGTCAGGTTTTCAGGATATCCCTGCTTCAGCACAGGTGGCTCAGTGGTTCAGTCTAAGACTGTACCACCTGTGCTAAAGCTGGGATATCCTGAAACCCTGACCTGTATGTGGGCCCTTGAGAAATGGTGTTGCCCAGCCCTGGTATTAAGGCTATTAAGATAAAGGGCTCTTGGCCAGAAGAACTCGGTCTAAGTTCTTCCCAGATCCACAAGGCTCTGTTAAATCCGGGCTCATAACGTGATATTACCTAGAATACGAACAGACATTATGTTCCCTGAGGTTAACACGCATCTTCAAAGCTAATTATAGGCAAAAAATAGCCTGAATGTCCTGTTAGCACAGCATTGAGTTATCTTCCAATAATATGTCGTTACGTATTCAGGGCCATTGCAGGGGTATTAGGCAACCCAAGCAAACAACACACACACACACACACACACACACACTGGACGTGCGGGCAGCGCGAGTAGGGTGGCTGGATGCAGGGGCTCTTACCTCCGATTCAGAAGCAGGCTGCAGCGTCTGGTAACCAGGGCAACGGGTGGCATCATCCACCCCCCCCCTCCCAGCCAAGGAGAAGACTAACCAATAGGAGGGCTCAATGTAATTAAGGTACATGCACAGCGCCCCCATTTGCATGCTGGGCAATGTAGTTTCCTTCCAGCTTTGCACATGGGAGAGGAGAGAAGAGCTCCACTGAGTCCCTCCCTGTTTGCCTCCACAGGTAGGGGGAGAAGGTGAGGGAGGAGGATGTGAGGAAGGAGGATGAGGAGGTGGTGAAGAAGGAGGATGAGGAGGTGGTGAGGAAGGAGGGGTTTGGTGCTGAGGAAGGAGGGGGTGGTGGTGAGAAAGGAGGAGCGGGGTGAGGAAGGAGGAGGAGGGGGTGATGGTGTGAGATGAGGACGAGGGGGGGTGAGAGGATGAGGGGGTTGAAAAATCTTGGAACTAGTGGGAGAGGAGCATTAAGATCAGTATAGCTCGCCATGTATGACTAGAGGTATGTTATTGTAGCGCTGTTTCCCCCACCCTATGGGAGATGTGGCAGCTACTGAGTGTGGGTGTGGTGCTTTTACCTGCGGCTCACAGGAGGCCTGAACCTCCGCTGCTGGGAGCCTGGGGTGTACTTGAATCGTCCGGTGACAGTGCCTCCACCTGTGAGGGATCCTGACAGCACCGGATAACCCCTTCACAGGACTCAATACAATAAGTACAAACAGCGTATATAATAACAGGTATACTGACATGCAATTGGTAACACTATAATACATATAACTCAGGCCTCACACGGCCTTACCCACACCCCGTATCCCACCATCCAACCACCTAGTCTGCATCCTGGTGAGAGTGTCCCCAACGTAATGGAGGTGCCCAGGGCACCTATCCAACCTGATGTCCACAGTAGCCAACCCACCCTGAAGTGTGTGGCAGCGCTGCCCACAGTGTGTACAGTATAGTTGGTGCACTTGTTGTAAATAATTTGTGGTGAAGACCTACTCTTGTCTCAAATTGCAAAGCCAGTACAATCAACCTCACACTGATGAGACCCACAAGGCCGAAACAGTCTGCCTGTGAGTGGGTTCACTGGCTTTGCATCTCATCCCAGGATATGTTTAAAAGCTGCATTTAAAACAGCAAGCATTTGCTTATGGGTTCCATGTAATACTGGTTTTGTGACAAAAGGTGGCACTGTGTGCTCATTTGCATGTCATTTCCCAGAATCCTGGATGTGCAGCAGTATGATCCTTTAACATTGAGTGTTCCATGGTTGTGACTGGCTGTGGGATCTTGGCATATATGTTTGCAGAGTTTGCAACATGTGTTGTTGCACAGTTTTGTGCAATTATCAGTATCTTTATGTTCGTTATGAAGTTTTCTGTTGACTAATTGCGTGTACCTACAACTAATGGGGACTGCAATGGGTACCAACATGGCACTGCAATATGCCAATCTTTTCATGGCAAATCTTGAACAAAGATTCCTAACTACATGCCCCCACAAACCCTACAAATACTACAGATACATTGATGACCTGTTTATAATATGGACCGAGGGTGAGGGAAACCTAAAACAATTCCATGAGTCCCTGAACTCATTCCATCCACCAATTAAGCTCAAAATTGATTATTCTGCAAACCTAGTAAACTTTCTAGATACAACAGTAACACTGAAAAATGGCAAACTACACACATCTGTATACAAGAAACCAACAGACAGATGCAGTTACCTCCACAACTCCAGCTTCCATCCCACTCATACAAAACAAGGTATCATACACAGCCAGGATATAAGATACCACCGCATATGCTCTGACATTGAAGACAGAAACAGGCATCTCACAACTCTGACCAAATCGTTCAGATAGAAGGGATACAAATCAAAGACTATTACATCTGCACAAAAAGCCCCACGTGAACACCTGCTACAATACAGACAGAAAGAACCTACCACATGAAACCACTAGTGGTGGGACCAAGTAGTGACCAGGCTCCGGATGAGCCAGTCACAATGAGGGGTGGGGCTTCACTTTGCCGCCAAACAAGATTGCAACTTTTCAGAACTTTTTGCAAACTGTGTTTTTGCAGACTGGGATTTTGCAGAAAGGGCATTGGCCTCCTTCAACCCACGTGGTCCTACTGTTTGGCGGGAGTGCCATCTTGCTTCACTACGCACTCCATTTTGGGAGCACTGCAATAGAGCTAGAATACACTTACACGGGGTCCCCGGGGATGCGTCAGGGGCCAGCCTCATACTCTTTACCGACTTTACACAAGTCCAGAGCCTGAGAAGGTGCACAAGGTCTCCCACGGTACACTGTGAGAGGCCAGTACTTTGTAGAACAGAGATGTGATGTACACGCTCCTGGGATAATTTTCCCACTGGGTACGCCCCCAAAAGCACAGCCCGTCCTGCTTGGTGCACGGGTTGCCCCAGAGCCTGAAAGGTCCCGTCCCATATACACAGTCTATGTGCATTGATACCCAAGGGTCCTCACAGTCCACGGTGATGGCCCTGGCCCGTTTTCCAGTAACTGAAGAAGGGTAACAGCACTCCCCCGGTAACATCCCATCAGAGGGGTTGCCCCAACTTTGCACAGTCTATGTGCCCAGGTACCCAGGGTTCCTCACAGTGCGTGGTGGTTTGTCCTGGCCCTGTCTTGGATATGATGAAGGGTAACAGCGCTCCCCCGGTAACATCCCATCGGGGGGGTTGTCACGGGAGACCAATGCTTTTAACACCTTAATTACCCGGATCCTTTGATTGAGCAAAGCAAGAGATAAAATAAATTATAATTTATTTACACAATGAACATACACAGCTTGATTTACAATTACAACAAAATAATAATAGTAAATAACTTACTAGTTACGATGTTAAGTCTTGTTACAGGATGGATCTTTCACTGCATGATAAATCTTAGGTGAATCTGTTACCGCATGATGACTCTTAGATGGAACTGATTCCTGATGGGCTGCATGGATTATTATAGGGTTAAAAATACCTATACCTAACCTGGCCAGCCAATCCCTGCGTGGAAATAAATTATCCCACCTATCCTGGAGTTTGACAGTCCTGTGTAGACTGGCACTGGGAGCTTCAGCATAGCAACTGGGCATGTGCAACAAACATCATCTTTTTCCATTTGTCATGTTAGACCCCCTGCCGGCTCAGCGCCGGAAAGTCTGGACAGAGCAGCCATTTGGCAGGATGGCTTATTGAAGTCTCTTTCTTCACCCCTTTTTGCTAACACAGGGTCCAACGCTTCCATACCCATGCCAACACATGGTTAACACATGGACGGCCTTTGAAACTGGTCCTTTGAAGCTTAGGGGCGGGGTAGCTTCCTCTGTTTCCTATGCAAATTGACCTTCATCCACACTGAATGACTTCCTCTGAACATTACTTTACCAAAAACATAACCCTTGAGGACTTTTATACATAAATTTTTATATACCTTTATAAAAAGTGCGGCATAACCTTTTAAATGATTTTACTCCAGCAGCACTCACAGCCAAAACTCAGCGCTCCAGGACCTTCCTAGCCGAAGTTAGCTAAACACTATGCACTATGCTGCAAGCTGCTGCTTTTTAAAAAACCCTTTTCCTTTGCGCGGTTTACAGGGAAACATGGACACAATAACCCATACATTTAATTCATGAAATTATTGCCGCCACCTTATACCTGGTGGGACACACACAGACATGTTTAATACATTTGCAATGTTGCAGCCACTACTGGGTGCAGAGCTGGCACTCTATACTTTAACTTAAAATACCTATAACTCTCTTCACCTTATACTTGGTGAGAGATGTACTGAACCCCCACACTGGGTTCTGGGGTTTGGGCATATACCGGGACCTGTAATGTAATTCAGTTCCCTGCCCGTTCTTACTGTCCTGGCCTGTGCTGAAGCAGGGAGATTTGGTGAGGACCTGCAAACTGCTTTATAGGGAGGATTTTATCCGGTGGTCTGTGTTCCTTATGTCCTCAGGAATCTGGGGGGATTCTTGAGTACATGTTTTGGGGTAACCCACAACACTGGCCCCCTTCTACCCAAACACACCCTGACAACATTTTACCGTAAAATCACCCCTGAAACTCACGCTCTGCACCTCTCCGCTGGTTGGCACTCCTGGAACATTAAAAATACACATACACCTTTATTACAAATGCAATTACATGCTATGATTGGGTTGAAGTGCTGACAATCACAATTCCCCCATATGGCTCAGGGGCACCCAACCGGATATAACACCTTTATTCAATGGCCTGGGTACACCCCACCCTCACAGGGGTCGCCCCAACAAAGTTCTGTCCTGAATACGATATGGGTGCCCGGGGTAGCATCAGGGGCCCGGCCCGGCCTCTTTAATTAACAGCTGCCAGTGCAAAAGTCTCTAAAGCCTGCACATCTCAGCAGCGCCTCCATTTGTAGTACATGTTCCCCCACCTCTGGGAGATTTTGTCATGGCTATTGCTAGGTGTAGTGCTGGTTACATGTTTGGCACAGGAGAGCTGAGGTACCTGCGATGGTGTGGGGGGACAGGCAGACTTTTAGGGATTCCTCTGGTTCTTCTTGGTGACAGCGCCTCCAGACATAGGGGGATTCAGCAGGCTCAGCTCATAGTTCGTTTTGTTAGAGCGATACTGTGACGGTCGGGGTAGATTTGGCTGCTTTTATATAAAGGTTACGTCCGCCATTACCCCTACCTGTCAATAATATGATGTAGTTATTTATGTATGTACAGTTTATTGTAGCAGTCCTATATATGTTCCTCTTAAAGGATAAAAAAAACCAGTGATGTACAGCTCTGTTCAATAGTGGGGACCTGTAGTGATTAACTCTCTATGAGCTGTAATCACATCAGAGTTTGGTATTGTAGGCTTGGACACTGATGTGATTAGGGCCATTGTTGAGGAGCCAGGGAGAGGTCGACCACCTGCAGAGTGGACTTGCACTGCAAGAAAGCTGAAAGACCTGGGGCTGTATCTGTATTGTTTGCCTGTTGAAGGGGATTGAATCAGCATTGTTCTGGCCCACCTTCAACCCCAGTAATCTCATCAACTGGATCTAGGGACATGTGCAGAGACCAAGAACATTGTTCCTACCCAGACTAGTTGGCATCTCCCTGACTGGGACAGTGGTATAAATACGCCTTCTACCCAGCCTCAAGAGTGTCATTCTGGACTAAATATTCTTTGTGAAGGCTGTGTGCGGACAGGGGACTGGCAGAGCCCCTGTAAAGGAAGAGCTGACAGGGAGTCAGCAGAAGGGAACTGAGGAGACCCAGTGCAGGGGTCTGGAGCAGCCAGTATTGCTGCAGTCTGTGTGTGCAGCATTGGCCAGAGCTGTTTGGAGTGAAGCAATGGCAGGAAATTTGAAACTGCTAGCCAGCGGAGAGCAGATGACAGCGGCGCAAGTTGAGAACGCGTATTGGGGTAAGCTTCCGGGTGGAAGTCTCCGCACCTAGGACTTTAGGTTACCCCAGTTGGGTGAGTTTGTGTGCGTGTTTTAAGTACTGGAAGTTTGTGGAAACTTTTTCCAATAAATTAATTTTGTTCAACTCTGCAGTTCTGTCTATTGTACTGATCCCTGGTGTAAATTGTTCAGGTCACCCATGACAGATACCCAAAATCAAGAGCGCATTGCCCAGTACCCTCCTGGGACCTTAACCTAGCATTGGAAAACTGTCGCCAGCTGGATTGTTTAAACCTCTCCAGGAAGTATCCTTGAAATTCCTCACGCTGAAACTATTTTTAACGGCTTTTACGTCAGCACGGAGAGTGGATGAGATTCATGCCCTTTCTTGTAAGCATTCATATTTACAATTTTCATGATAAACTGTGGTTCTGTGCACAGCACCACTGTGTTCTGGTGGAATTGTATCTGCTTTCTGTCTCAATCAGGATATAATTCTTCCCTCATCCTGCATCAAACTAGAAAGAAAAACACTCATAATCTGGATCTACAGAAGGCATGGAAATCTTCAAAGGACTTTATGGAAGCAAACCGGTTATTTATATTCTTTCAGGGGCCCTGTAAAGGAGAAGCTGCCTCTAAAGCATCCATTTATTGTTGGATACAATAATGCATTACAGAACCACACAGAAGTGCAGGGAAATATCTGCCTTGAAAGGTGAAAGCTCATTCCACTAGACAGGGCCACAGCCGCCTCTTTAGGCAGAAAAACACTTTAGCTGCGCCAACAGAATGACGTGGACATGCCACATTATGTACAGCTGCCACAACAATGTTGCGACTTCCTAATGACCTGAGATTTGGCAGCCATATTGTTTCCCCTGGAGAGGGATTTGAACCCGGTAACTTCATCGGTAGGTACCTCAGGAACCAGGGGAGACCTTGAGCTGGTCTCACTAATTATAGGCAAAAAATAGCCTGAATGTCCTGTTAGCACAGCATTGAGTTATCTTCCAATAATATGTCGTTACGTATTCAGGGCCATTGCAGGGGTATTAGGCAACCCAAGCAAACAACACACACACACACACACACACACACACACACACTGGACGTGCGGGCAGCGCGAGTAGGGTGGCTGGATGCAGGGGCTCTTACCTCCGATTCAGAAGCAGGCTGCAGCGTCTGGTAACCAGGGCAACGGGTGGCATCATCCACCCCCCCCCTCCCAGCCAAGGAGAAGACTAACCAATAGGAGGGCTCAATGTAATTAAGGTACATGCACAGCGCCCCCATTTGCATGCTGGGCAATGTAGTTTCCTTCCAGCTTTGCACATGGGAGAGGAGAGAAGAGCTCCACTGAGTCCCTCCCTGTTTGCCTCCACAGGTAGGGGGAGAAGGTGAGGGAGGAGGATGTGAGGAAGGAGGATGAGGAGGTGGTGAAGAAGGAGGATGAGGAGGTGGTGAGGAAGGAGGGGTTTGGTGCTGAGGAAGGAGGGGGTGGTGGTGAGAAAGGAGGAGCGGGGTGAGGAAGGAGGAGGAGGGGGTGATGGTGTGAGATGAGGACGAGGGGGGGTGAGAGGATGAGGGGGTTGAAAAATCTTGGAACTAGTGGGAGAGGAGCATTAAGATCAGTATAGCTCGCCATGTATGACTAGAGGTATGTTATTGTAGCGCTGTTTCCCCCACCCTATGGGAGATGTGGCAGCTACTGAGTGTGGGTGTGGTGCTTTTACCTGCGGCTCACAGGAGGCCTGAACCTCCGCTGCTGGGAGCCTGGGGTGTACTTGAATCGTCCGGTGACAGTGCCTCCACCTGTGAGGGATCCTGACAGCACCGGATAACCCCTTCACAGGACTCAATACAATAAGTACAAACAGCGTATATAATAACAGGTATACTGACATGCAATTGGTAACACTATAATACATATAACTCAGGCCTCACACGGCCTTACCCACACCCCGTATCCCACCATCCAACCACCTAGTCTGCATCCTGGTGAGAGTGTCCCCAACGTAATGGAGGTGCCCAGGGCACCTATCCAACCTGATGTCCACAGTAGCCAACCCACCCTGAAGTGTGTGGCAGCGCTGCCCACAGTGTGTACAGTATAGTTGGTGCACTTGTTGTAAATAATTTGTGGTGAAGACCTACTCTTGTCTCAAATTGCAAAGCCAGTACAATCAACCTCACACTGATGAGACCCACAAGGCCGAAACAGTCTGCCTGTGAGTGGGTTCACTGGCTTTGCATCTCATCCCAGGATATGTTTAAAAGCTGCATTTAAAACAGCAAGCATTTGCTTATGGGTTCCATGTAATACTGGTTTTGTGACAAAAGGTGGCACTGTGTGCTCATTTGCATGTCATTTCCCAGAATCCTGGATGTGCAGCAGTATGATCCTTTAACATTGAGTGTTCCATGGTTGTGACTGGCTGTGGGATCTTGGCATATATGTTTGCAGAGTTTGCAACATGTGTTGTTGCACAGTTTTGTGCAATTATCAGTATCTTTATGTTCGTTATGAAGTTTTCTGTTGACTAATTGCGTGTACCTACAACTAATGGGGACTGCAATGGGTACCAACATGGCACTGCAATATGCCAATCTTTTCATGGCAAATCTTGAACAAAGATTCCTAACTACATGCCCCCACAAACCCTACAAATACTACAGATACATTGATGACCTGTTTATAATATGGACCGAGGGTGAGGGAAACCTAAAACAATTCCATGAGTCCCTGAACTCATTCCATCCACCAATTAAGCTCAAAATTGATTATTCTGCAAACCTAGTAAACTTTCTAGATACAACAGTAACACTGAAAAATGGCAAACTACACACATCTGTATACAAGAAACCAACAGACAGATGCAGTTACCTCCACAACTCCAGCTTCCATCCCACTCATACAAAACAAGGTATCATACACAGCCAGGATATAAGATACCACCGCATATGCTCTGACATTGAAGACAGAAACAGGCATCTCACAACTCTGACCAAATCGTTCAGATAGAAGGGATACAAATCAAAGACTATTACATCTGCACAAAAAGCCCCACGTGAACACCTGCTACAATACAGACAGAAAGAACCTACCACATGAAACCACTAGTGGTGGGACCAAGTAGTGACCAGGCTCCGGATGAGCCAGTCACAATGAGGGGTGGGGCTTCACTTTGCCGCCAAACAAGATTGCAACTTTTCAGAACTTTTTGCAAACTGTGTTTTTGCAGACTGGGATTTTGCAGAAAGGGCATTGGCCTCCTTCAACCCACGTGGTCCTACTGTTTGGCGGGAGTGCCATCTTGCTTCACTACGCACTCCATTTTGGGAGCACTGCAATAGAGCTAGAATACACTTACACGGGGTCCCCGGGGATGCGTCAGGGGCCAGCCTCATACTCTTTACCGACTTTACACAAGTCCAGAGCCTGAGAAGGTGCACAAGGTCTCCCACGGTACACTGTGAGAGGCCAGTACTTTGTAGAACAGAGATGTGATGTACACGCTCCTGGGATAATTTTCCCACTGGGTACGCCCCCAAAAGCACAGCCCGTCCTGCTTGGTGCACGGGTTGCCCCAGAGCCTGAAAGGTCCCGTCCCATATACACAGTCTATGTGCATTGATACCCAAGGGTCCTCACAGTCCACGGTGATGGCCCTGGCCCGTTTTCCAGTAACTGAAGAAGGGTAACAGCACTCCCCCGGTAACATCCCATCAGAGGGGTTGCCCCAACTTTGCACAGTCTATGTGCCCAGGTACCCAGGGTTCCTCACAGTGCGTGGTGGTTTGTCCTGGCCCTGTCTTGGATATGATGAAGGGTAACAGCGCTCCCCCGGTAACATCCCATCGGGGGGGTTGTCACGGGAGACCAATGCTTTTAACACCTTAATTACCCGGATCCTTTGATTGAGCAAAGCAAGAGATAAAATAAATTATAATTTATTTACACAATGAACATACACAGCTTGATTTACAATTACAACAAAATAATAATAGTAAATAACTTACTAGTTACGATGTTAAGTCTTGTTACAGGATGGATCTTTCACTGCATGATAAATCTTAGGTGAATCTGTTACCGCATGATGACTCTTAGATGGAACTGATTCCTGATGGGCTGCATGGATTATTATAGGGTTAAAAATACCTATACCTAACCTGGCCAGCCAATCCCTGCGTGGAAATAAATTATCCCACCTATCCTGGAGTTTGACAGTCCTGTGTAGACTGGCACTGGGAGCTTCAGCATAGCAACTGGGCATGTGCAACAAACATCATCTTTTTCCATTTGTCATGTTAGACCCCCTGCCGGCTCAGCGCCGGAAAGTCTGGACAGAGCAGCCATTTGGCAGGATGGCTTATTGAAGTCTCTTTCTTCACCCCTTTTTGCTAACACAGGGTCCAACGCTTCCATACCCATGCCAACACATGGTTAACACATGGACGGCCTTTGAAACTGGTCCTTTGAAGCTTAGGGGCGGGGTAGCTTCCTCTGTTTCCTATGCAAATTGACCTTCATCCACACTGAATGACTTCCTCTGAACATTACTTTACCAAAAACATAACCCTTGAGGACTTTTATACATAAATTTTTATATACCTTTATAAAAAGTGCGGCATAACCTTTTAAATGATTTTACTCCAGCAGCACTCACAGCCAAAACTCAGCGCTCCAGGACCTTCCTAGCCGAAGTTAGCTAAACACTATGCACTATGCTGCAAGCTGCTGCTTTTTAAAAAACCCTTTTCCTTTGCGCGGTTTACAGGGAAACATGGACACAATAACCCATACATTTAATTCATGAAATTATTGCCGCCACCTTATACCTGGTGGGACACACACAGACATGTTTAATACATTTGCAATGTTGCAGCCACTACTGGGTGCAGAGCTGGCACTCTATACTTTAACTTAAAATACCTATAACTCTCTTCACCTTATACTTGGTGAGAGATGTACTGAACCCCCACACTGGGTTCTGGGGTTTGGGCATATACCGGGACCTGTAATGTAATTCAGTTCCCTGCCCGTTCTTACTGTCCTGGCCTGTGCTGAAGCAGGGAGATTTGGTGAGGACCTGCAAACTGCTTTATAGGGAGGATTTTATCCGGTGGTCTGTGTTCCTTATGTCCTCAGGAATCTGGGGGGATTCTTGAGTACATGTTTTGGGGTAACCCACAACACTGGCCCCCTTCTACCCAAACACACCCTGACAACATTTTACCGTAAAATCACCCCTGAAACTCACGCTCTGCACCTCTCCGCTGGTTGGCACTCCTGGAACATTAAAAATACACATACACCTTTATTACAAATGCAATTACATGCTATGATTGGGTTGAAGTGCTGACAATCACAATTCCCCCATATGGCTCAGGGGCACCCAACCGGATATAACACCTTTATTCAATGGCCTGGGTACACCCCACCCTCACAGGGGTCGCCCCAACAAAGTTCTGTCCTGAATACGATATGGGTGCCCGGGGTAGCATCAGGGGCCCGGCCCGGCCTCTTTAATTAACAGCTGCCAGTGCAAAAGTCTCTAAAGCCTGCACATCTCAGCAGCGCCTCCATTTGTAGTACATGTTCCCCCACCTCTGGGAGATTTTGTCATGGCTATTGCTAGGTGTAGTGCTGGTTACATGTTTGGCACAGGAGAGCTGAGGTACCTGCGATGGTGTGGGGGGACAGGCAGACTTTTAGGGATTCCTCTGGTTCTTCTTGGTGACAGCGCCTCCAGACATAGGGGGATTCAGCAAGGCTGAAGAGGGTCAACGGTATGGCAGTCCTTACTCACAATACTCCCTCCACACAGACTGCCATGGAGCCAGAAGTATAAATGAGGATGATCTTTATTATAGCAGCCTCTGCGATGTTGCTACAGCGAATGCTTTAGTTGATAAGGTAGATCCCTGGCTTCTGGATGGTACTTCCCTGCTGTAATAGTGAGGCCTCTCTGGATTAGGTTAGTGCCTCAGCCCATGATGGCCTGAGCACATGTCTCTCCCTCCCAGCCGGGAGGAGGGATCAGAGCTCCTACCCCATGAAGGGATAGTTGGAAACCCAATCACAGACTGAAGGATCCACGCCTAAGGGGCTGAACTTCATACTATAATTTAGGCACTTCCTTCCTGTAGCTCGAAGAGGGAGGGCCTAGCACATGCACCACCACTCCTGTCACTCAGGATGAGGAGGGGGAAAACCCCATAGGACAGCCTGTCACTGTCTGTGTCTTACTAGAACTTACATGACAGACTTGAATTTAAAAAATCTCATCCAAGGGATCCCCCTTCCATTCACGAGGGGCCTAAAATATTTGCCCTGCTCTCATATTAGACCTGAGTGAAGTGGCAGTGAAGGGGGGACATTGCACGAGTGACTAAATGGTTGCATCGGTGTACTATACACATCCAGATGGAAGAAATCTTCTCTTTGCCACCCAAGCTCTGCAGCTGAACCAGCCTTCTCCTGATGACTGATGACGGTGCTGCCAGGCAGCAGGCTCTCTTCCCAGTTGTTCCTATGCTTGTTCTATGTCATAACACTTTATCTGTGTTTGTAAAACAAGATTGATGAAGCTCCGGACAAGTCAATAATCTCAGAGACTACAGCTGTTTCTTTTGATGGAAAGAGCTTTATCGTTCCTGGAGAAGACAAGAGGCCATTGATATTAGAGACCCCAGCAACGACTAAAAGGTGGAGGCCACCAATACTGACATACGTGTTTGTAAGTCTTATGCACACAAACACAATATATTTGGTTCCCGTAGACAGAGCCCAAAATAACATCTTTCTATACTAAAGGGTCAATACTTCCTTGGACCAATGTGAACTAATTCCATTGACATGTTTATGTTTAAGACTTACAAACACGTATGTCAGTAATGGTGGTCTCCACCTCGGAGTCGTTGCTGGGGTAAATAAAAGGACTTGAATGACATATGTCTCCTTTCAGAGGCACTTAAGAAATTCAACTTGTAATTGATTTCCAGAAAAATGAAAGCCGCCTAATATTTGATGTTGGATTAGTTTGGGGCAGATAATTGAACTGGTAAGTCTTTACCGAAGTATGTTTCCTGTCCGGCTATGTGGGATAGCACAACCGTACCGGTCTTGATAGATATTACAAGTTGGTGAATGGGTGGCCTTATGCAACCCAAACATTATTCAAGCACACCAAGTCAAGCCCTGTGTAACTCTATTAGGGCACACAATGGTCATACATAATTTTGGTACAGAGGTCAGTAAAGAGATACTGGCCAGAAAGAAATCCCTGTTGTTGCACTCAATGATTGCATAGGTAGGTAGGAAAAGGTATAATCCGGGATGATAAATTCCCTACATATGCCAAGAGATGAATACTAAAATACTATACACACACACACACACACACACACACACACACACACACACACACACACACACACACACACACACACACACACACACACACACACACACACACACACACACACACACACACACACACACATATCACCTGTGAGCACATTTACATGTCCTAGACAGGTCTGCAACCCCTGCCTTTTAACCATTATCACCTAGCATACAGTGCTCCCACTGCAGTAAGGGATTCTGGGAAATGACATGCAAATGAGCACACAATGTGTCACCTTTTGCCTGAAAAGCCATTTACATGGAAACCATATAAGCAAATGCAACGCTATTTGCACAGCTTTTAAGCACAGCATGGGATATGCAAAGCCAATAAAACCACTCACAGACATGTTTCAACCTTGATGGGTATCATCAGTGTGAGGTTGGTTGTACTGGCTTTGCAAATTTTGCATATTTTCGTCCGTGTAAACCAACGCGAAACACGTAGAGTGTTTGAGCTAGAGAGAATCCTGAGAGAGCACTGAGAACGTATCTCTACCATCGAGTCCGGAGGTTCCGGCCACACCGGAAGAGACGCGAGACCCCCGGAATGGATGCGGAAGTGTTCCGGAGAAGCGGAGAACAGCGCGGTACACAGGAAGATCGCGACCCACTGTGCACCTGCCACCCGCTACTGACCACGCATTATATATCATCCTAAGTGTAAGCCTTCATTTGTATTTTACTGTGTACGAATATAATTTCGATCTGCACTATTTGGTCTGTTATCTTATTTTGGAGATTGGCTGCTGAGATTTGCTGCATACCTATGGGAACATCTACCCCTTGAGTTGGATGACTGCTCCTTTATATCTGCTCTATTGTGAGTAGCCATTTGTGAGCCCCTTACAAGTTATTGTATATCCACTGTGTATGACATTACTACACTATGTGATGTCCATCTATTATTCATGGTTGCACGCTGCACTCCCCTGGTCCTTGTGGAAGTAGTTTATGCAAAAGACTAGTGGAACAGTCTTTACTAAGCGTTGAGTGTGTTTGTCTTACCTCCTATTCACTTTTTGCTCTGAGCACTATAGTTCACCACTAGAAGTGTTGTCACTATTAATGTTGTGTTTATTTGTGCACTTACATTTGGTTTTCCACACATATTTATTTATTTGGGTTTGTAGAGCGCTATCTAGCACCTTTTTTGTTATATTATACATTTTCCTACCTACCTATGTAATCATTGAGTGCAACAACAGGGATTTCTTTCTGGCCAGTATCTCTCTACTGACCTTCTCTGTACCTATATGCAATTATTTCCCTATGCACCGTGATAATTCTTGAACCATTTTGTGAATGGTGAGCGATAGGCAACACCCTGTATATACATACATCATTTTGCAATGTGACCTTGAAAATAAAAATTAGCATGAAGTGTATCAGATTTTGGACAACTCAATTTAAATCCCTGTGCACTAGCATTTAGATGGTAAGCTCTGCAGATCAGTGATTATAGTGTCTGGGGAAAAACAACACAGTACTATATAAATAATGCAGCAAGCAAAAGCTTACAGGGGACCGTGTTATATGGTTTTGAAGCAAAAAGTGGCACTGTGTGCTCATTTGCATGCCATTTCCCAGAATCCCTTGCTGAGGTGGAAGCACTGTGTGCTGGGTGATAATGTGAAAGGCGGGGTTGCAAACCTGTCTAAAACATGAAAATGAGCATACAGTAATATTTCCATTTGATATATATATGTAGCCATGCATAATAATGGACTGCATACATCTTCCCTGCTGGCAGTAAACCCTGGTAGGTAACAGGAATGCCAGCAGTAGTTATGGAGGTTTTCCCTCACACCCTGGTGAGGTGCCCTATGTATGGATGGGAGTGGCTGCATGCTCTGAGTCCCTGGTTAATGACAGCGGAGATGCGCCTGCCCCCTGAGGTATATAAGGCACAACACTGTACAAGTTGTTGTTGTTGCTGCTGTGTTTTGGCTCCTGCCAAAGGAAGTGCAGGATAGCGTGGTGCCCACTAGTGCAGTAACTAGTGGCACGAATTTTATAATCAGCCTGTCAAGGCCACACTGTATCCAGGGACCTGGCACAGGGGTGATCTCCCTACGGGGAGAGGGAATCCCACTCCAATTGGGACGGCGTACCTGGCAAAGGGACAACAGCACGGAGGAATGTGCGGCTGAGGCTGACATCTGCCAGGGGCAGTCTATCATGTCGATACCATCAATAAAGATGCCCTGTTTAAAGATAACCCCACTGTGTGAGTGTGTGATTACTCAACAGTGGCAGTCACCACCGATAAGGAGTTCCTCACCAGGACCATCTCCCTGCGGAAGCACAGATCCTGATGAGGTGGAGGCGCTGCACATGATATAGGTAGGACTCGCACCCACTACCTCAGCTGCCTGTCTGGATGACATCCCCTAATACCATCATGCGGGAGACTCAGGAGCCCTGTTGCCTACAGGTGCACCACCAGACACTATCATGTAATGGGGACCGGTTAGACCACACGGGCCAATGTGAGATTGGGTGGGTCAGATAGGAGGAAATACCCGTTACATATATAATTATATATATATATATATATATATATATATACACACATCCCAACAAACTGGGCCAAAACCCACTCGCCCCCCCAAAAAGTCACTCATCCACCACCCCCCCCCCACAGCACCCCTTCCATGCTGTTACTTGTCACCATTCTAGTACTCTTCCAATTTCTTCAATCATCCCTCTGTCACCCCACCTTATCTAAGTCTCTGTTTTTTTCTGCTTTTCAAACCTCTGTTTTAGCCATAGATTCCTGTGTTATATGTTATATTTTCACTCAATGTTGCCACGCTGTCATTATGCACCATTATGCATCAGCCTATCCTCTCTCCCCGAGTCCGCTTACCTTCTTTTTTTTAAAATCTTTTCTGTACCCCTCCTCCCCCCTCTTCACTTCCACACTTGGCTACAGTATGTTACAAACATCATAAAGACTAAAAAAAAAAAAAAAAATTGATCCTACTGGTTTAGTTGTTGAACATTGATAGCTATTTCCTCTATGCGCCCTGCAATTCGTTGCCTGTCCATGTACATTTCTAGGGGACAGTTATTGGGCACCACATCTGGCGATGATTGAACCCCTTGACTTTTTCAGTTTGGACTTGCAATGCGTTGCAAGCTCCCCCTAAACCAAGAGAGTAAGGCTCCCCATTTCTCTGCTTTCATCTGCAGCTTTCTCCCCCAGCTACAAAGAGCGGTGTAAGAATGCTCCCTCAGCACAACCCTCTTCAGGCTCTTCAGGCATTAGGGAGAATCAATATTGGAGCATTAATTAGTTATGGGATATTGGGGAAGGAACAAGAACGTGCTGTTATTCACCATTCACCTGCCTTTGTGCTGATCCATCTCTTTCTACCAATATATCTTTCCTCCACATTGGTTATTCTGTCTTTAAATCTAGCTGCCTATTCAGTCCCGTGTTTATATTTCTTTACGGACTATGCCAATATACCAGTGCGATTGTAACGTGCAACACACTGCAGTAAATGTCACACATGCTTAATGTATTGGTATGTGATCTATGGGGAGATTGCAGGAGAATGGGGGCAGGTGCTGGAACCGGGATCCATAAGCAATGCAGAGGAAGAGGTTGTAATAAATTGTGGAACCTGAAAAGTAAGCAGACGGCTCATTGGCAAAACCACCCTTTTGCCAATAACGATAATATTTGTGATCAACATACTGTACAGTAGGAAAACAATGTTTAAATATTATCAATCACCCTCATTTTACACACTCAGGAAAAAAAGATTTTTGTAATAAAAAGAGAAATAAATGAAGGTATAAATGATACTGTACTGTACCTTTTAGTGTCTAACATAAGTGTTTTTTAACCAGGGTTCCTAGGAAAAATGAACGTTTAAAAGATTTTAGAGCCACTCGTGTCCCTTCTTCAGGACTTAGGTTACCCAACCCCTGTTGGTTTCAGTAGTATTACTCTTTAAAAGGTTAGAATCGCTCCCTGAGCCAGAAGGGCCAGGTATAGTATATCTCTTATTAATCCCTTCGCTGCTACAGGGTCCAGCAACCTATTCTTCGGGGTAGTGAAGGAGTTAATAGGAAAACCCTATTTAATGTCAGGATCAGATCACACACATTAAAAAATATATAATACTTCTCCGACATATCATTTCACACCACTGCCTTTTAAAAGTTTCAGCCACTTGGTAGTTCGTATTACCATACAGCACATATCAACTGCGGTACGATACTTTTCAAATTTTTTTTTTATTAAGGCTGAAATATCCTGTATGAATATTGAATAACCATATGGTGAGCCATGCAATCAGCTATTAAACATTAGCATACAGGCTACACACCCATAGCTTCATCAATAATTAGATTGTAAGCTCTTCGAGGCAGGGGCTCCTTTTCCTAAATGTTACTTTTATGTCTGGAGCACTTCTTCCCATTATGTGTTATTTGTATTGTTTGTTACTTATATGATTGTGTATTACTGCTGGGAAGCGCTATGTACATTAATGGCGCTATATAAATAAAGCTACACATACAATAAAATAAAACAGATAGTACTGTACATTGGATTTGCATTAGTTCATAACATTTAGAAACATGAAAGAGATACAGTTGAATACTATAATAACGTTTTAAAGATAATAGAATGTGTATGGAACAACCTTTATATAAACGTTTGATTTAACATGTAAATAGTGTTTATATTAAAATTATATAGGTATGTAGGCAAACCCTCCAACATATTGTGGGTATGTGACTGAGTGACAGTGACTGAGGCGTGATTATACCAAAAGGAGCGTGTGGTGGCGCACAGCGCACCGCCGTACGCCTAAATAACATTAAAAAAAACAATAGAAGTGCTCATACCTGTTGCGGCGTGCGCATCGCGTGGAACTTCAGGGCGGATATTTCTTGGGGCGAACCTCAGATTTGTTCTTGGCTGGCGACGGCCGCGTCACGTGAGTGGTTCCAGCCAATGAGGGCGAACCACTCATGGCCACGCCTCCCAGTCTCCGCTTTGCAGTTTCCCTGGTATAATCAACATGCCGCTCGGCGGCAGCATGAGGGTGACGTCACAGGATCGCGCTGCCCCTCAGCGGCCTCTGCTCTAATCGAGCCCTGACTTTTCAGAAGCTGTGGTACTGCAGCGGGTGTCTCCTGTACCGCCACTCAATTTACTATTGAGGCTGCGTTTATAGTCCTGCTACAGTGCCGGCGACGGCTTGCAGCGCAAAGCAACTCAATGTAGTCAGTAGCGACCGGCCACAGTGGGCGAGACGGCGACGTGTGATGTCACAGCTACCAAAATCGCTGTAGTCAAAAGAATTTGAGTTTACAAAGACAGCCGCAACAGCCAATCACACAGCCCCTTGCCACCAGCGACATCGCACACCAGTGTGCAACTTTTGCTACAGCGATGTCACGGGTAGCGTAGCCGCCGCTGTAGCAAGTACTATAGTTACGGCGACGGATGTGTGACGTCAGCCGTTGCCGTTGTAATAGCAGGTTGTAGTGCAGGAGACTGCACAGAGGGCGACAGGAGGCGTGGTGGAGGCATGGCCGTGAGCGGTTCACCCTCATTGGCTGAACCACTCATGTGCCGCTGATGCCACGCTGTGATCACTGGAGTCAAAATCCTTTGACTTCCAGTGATCGCGTGACATGAGCCGTCGCGGTCGCGCCCACTATGGGCATTCGCGATGGACTGCAAGCACTTGCTACTTCGCTGCGCAACGTCGCAGTCACCATAGCCAGTACTATAAACGCAGCCTTAGGCTAAGGTCCCGTTGCACGCGTCCGCACGGCTGGCTTGCTTGCCGGCGGCGCGTGCAACTCACTGTACCGCGATCTGCGGTCTACAGGAAACTTCAGTCGGAGCGGGGGGGCGTGGCCAAACAGGTCGGGGGGTGCGGCCATGACGTGGGGGGCGCGGCCATGACATGACGTTGATGTTACAAAGTCAGCAGCTGCCCTAATGTGCTGGCATCCAGGGCAGGAAGAACAGAGCTTTACCCTACAATGTATAGTCCATCTCCATTGCTCAATGCAAAGCATGCACTGTACACATCCTCTTTTGCAGCCGGAGCGGGAGGGAGTGGGAGGATTGACAGGGAGGGGGGGGGAGGATTGACAGGGAGGGGGGGCGTGGCTTGAGCGGAGGGACCCGCTACTCTTCCCTCCCCTCCCTCCACGGGCTGCAGGTAAGTACACACACGCAGGCACACACACACACACACACACACACAGGCACTCAGACACACACACACACACACACAGACAGGCACTCAGACACACACACAGAGAAAGGCATGCACGCACTCAGGCACACACATACACACACAGACAGGCACGCACACACACACACAGACAGGCACTCGCCTGCTTTCCCTCCACACTCCTCCCCGCTCCCCGAAGCCTCTCCTCCTCCCGCAGCCTCCCCTCCCCATTGGCTCACACCACGTGACGCGTCAACGCTAGGAAACACCATTCTGTTGTGTCTCCTAGCGGCTGATGCGCCACAGCGTGTAATCAGCTGTGCAGCCAGTGGGGACCGGGACCGGCTCGCGAGGATTCCCCTGCTGGTGGGGAACTCGCGACATGGCCGCCCGCGCCAACGAGCGCAGCGGGACCGAGGCCTTAGAAGCAGGAGCTCTGCTTGCCTGTGTAGCTGCTCTGCCGCCCGTAGTGCAGTGAGTTACCTCTCAGAAAGCTGTGAAACTAGCTTGTGCCTCAGCAGTGGAGCTGTTTAAAGCTGTAGTTGTAGCTGTGAAACTCCTGTGGTAATGCTCTTAAAGCTGCAGTTCAGTCAATATCCTGCATGTGTGTTTTTTTTAATAAATCAGTTCTGTAGTAAGAAAAAATACTTTTAGCATTTTCTGTTTTTAAAAAAACAACTTTGAAAGACCAATTTTCTTGTATTCTATTTTAACAGCCATTTGCTAAGGCACTGCCCCTTCATTTCCTGTCACAAGCTCTGGCACACCCCTTTGTCAGCCCTGCCCTCCCTCTAGCACATGTCAGTGCAGGAGTGCTCATGAATATTCATGAGCTTCCACTGAGAGACAAGCAGAAGAAAAACAGATCCATTCACTAATTATGTCACCACATTTCGCCTATCAATACATGGAGAACGAATTGGCCTGCAACTATACAGTTCTTTAGTTAATTAGAGATCGCACACATGAAACTATTGAAGTAAAAAAAATAAAAATAAAAAAAAAAGACTGAACTGCAGCTTTAATTGACTGTTCTGGCCCTCTAGCCCCTCTTAACTAGGGGGTAGGGTCAGGCAGGTTAACTCACTCCCTTAGATGCACACGGAGTCCTTCTTTCTCAAGCAATAAAAACAGATGAGGGGAACTTTGGGTGAATGGCATATGTAGGGGAGAGGTAAATTAAGAATGCCTTGTATGGGACAGGCAGTAAGAGGTGTGTACTCACAGACTGCTGGATCCAAAAGGAAGTGAGCTAGTCTGTACAAACAGGATATAGTCAGGACTAACCATACAACCAGGGTTGTTGGGAGAAACAAACAGGGGTCTGTGCTGTAGTTGCTAAGCTCCAACCAGGGAGGGAAAGTAGTTACAAAACTGACAACAATGTGGCAATTTAGGCTAGGTCCCAGCTGCAGCGCACGCCAACAACCGCCCCTCAATTGGGCCGGTCCTGCTACCTACCTTGGCTGCTGCGCGACCAGATTTTTCTGAAGATACTAAACTGAAATTCATAACTGGCGATAGAGCGCTGGCCACACCCCCAGGCGGTTCAGTCAATGAGGGCGAGCCTGCAGGATGACGTCATGGCCGCGCCCCCACCATCTTTCCCCCTGCAGCTCTGTACAGACCGGGGAACAAAGCTGCACGCATTGCCAGTCTAGCAGGCGCGTGTGTAGCGCCAACACCAGGGCCGTAGCCTTATGCTGGGGAGCGCGGGCGGCCTGAGAGCAGAGAAAATAAATAATCCTGTTCCAGGACAAGCCCTTCGTGGCCTGAAACTTTGTTCTGTGGAGGCGCCCCCTGATTAATGCTGTAACCAGGACATTTCAATCTCCTCATTTTGCAAAAATATGTTTCTGTCTCCTATGTGTGCAACCAGTTTTGTTTGTTTTTGTTCTCTAAAGCAAGAAAGCGCAAACTGGTGAGCGCGAGCTTTTCGGGGGAGTGGGGAGGGAGGGCCTGGAGGTGACAAGGCATTTAAATTAAATGCCGGGGAGCGCGCGCAAGGCCTCTGTAAC